>NC_084570.2:14097500-14112500 GCF_033978685.3 Nerophis lumbriciformis | reverse complement strand
GATCTTGTCCTTTCGGTCATAACCCAAAGCTCATGACCATAGGTGAGGATGGGAACGTAGATCGACCGGTAAATTGAGAGCTTTGCCTTCCGGCTCAGCTCCTTCTTCACCACAACGGATCGATACAGCGTCCGCATTACTGAAGATGCCGCACCGATCCGCCTGTCGATCTCACGATCCACTCTTCCCTCACTCGTGAACAAGACTCCGAGGTACTTGAACTCCTCCACTTGGGTCAGGGTCTCCTCCCCAACCCGAAGATGGCATTCCACTCTTTTCCGGGTGAGAACCATGGACTCGGACTTGGAGGTGCTGATTCTCATCCCAGTCGCTTCACACTCGGCTGCGAACCGATCCAGCGAGAGCTGAAGATCCTGGCCAGATGAAGCCATCAGGACCACATCATCTGCGAAAAGCAGAGACCTAATCCTGCAGCCACCAAACCAGATCCCCTCAACGCCTTGACTGCGCCTAGAAATTCTGTCCATAAAAGTTATGAACAGAATCGGTGACAAAGGGCAGCCTTGGCGGAGTCCAACCCTCACTGGAAACGTGTCCGACTTACTGCCGGCAATGCGGACCAAGCTCTGACACTGATCATACAGGGAGCGGACCGCCAAAATCAGACAGTCCGATACTCCATACTCTCTGAGCACTCCCCACAGGACTTCCCGAGGGACACGGTCGAATGCCTTCTCCAAGTCCACAAAACACATGTAGACTGGTTGGGCAAACTCCCATGCACCCTCAAGGACCCTGCCGAGAGTATAGAGCTGGTCCACAGTTCCACGACCAGGACGAAAACCACACTGTTCCTCCTGAATCCGAGGTTCGACTATCCGGCGTAGCCTCCTCTCCAGTACACCTGAATAGACCTTACCGGGAAGGCTGAGGAGTGTGATCCCACGATAGTTAGAACACACCCTCCGATTCCCCTTCTTAAAGAGAGGAACCACCACCCCGGTCTGCCAATCCAGAGGTACCGCCCCCGATGTCCACGCAATGCTGCAGAGTCTTGTCAACCAAGACAGCCCCACAGCATCCAGAGCCTTAAGGAACTCCGGGCGGATCTCATCCACCCCCGGGGCCTTGCCACCGAGGAGCTTTTTAACTACCTCAGCAACCTCAGCCCCAGAAATAGAAGAGCCCACCACAGATTCCCCAGACACTGCTTCCTCATAGGAAGACGTGTTGGTGGGATTGAGGAGGTCTTCGAAGTATTCCCTCCACCGATCCACAACATCCGCAGTCGAGGTCAGCAGAACACCATCCCCACCATACACGGTGTTGATAGTGCACTGCTTCCCCTTCCTGAGGCGGCGGATGGTGGTCCAGAATCGCTTCGAAGCCGTCCGGAAGTCGTTTTCCATGGCCTCCCCAAACTCCTCCCATGTCCGAGTTTTTGCCTCCGCAACCGCTGAAGCCGCACACCACTTGGCCTGTCGGTACCTGTCCGCTGCCTCAGGAGTCCTATGAGCCAAAAGAACCCGATAGGACTCCTTCTTCAGCTTGACGGCATCCCTCACCGCCGGTGTCCACCAACGGGTTCTAGGATTACCGCCACGACAAGCACCAACTACCTTGCGGCCACAGCTCCAATCAGCTGCCTCGACAATAGAGGTGCGGAACATGGTCCACTCGGACTCAATGTCCAGCACCTCCCTCGTGACATGTTCTTCCGGAGGTGGGAATTGAAACTCTCTCTGACAGGAGACTCTGCCAGACGTTCCCAGCAAACCCTCACAATGCGTTTGGGCCTGCCAGGTCTGTCCGGCATCCTTCCCCCACCATCACAGCCAACTCACCACCAGGTGGTGATCGGTTGAAAGCTCCGCCCCTCTCTTCACCCGAGAGTCCAAAACATGAGGCCGCAAATCCGATGACACAACTACAAAGTCGATCATGGAACTGCGGCCTAGGGCGTCCTGGTGCCAAGTGCACATATGGACACCCTTATGTTCGAACATGGTGTTCATTATGGACAATCTGTGACGGGCACAAAAGTCCAATAACAGAACACCACTCGGGTTCAGATCCGGGCGGCCATTCTTCCCAATCACGCCTCTCCAGGTTTCACTGTCGCTGCCAACATGAGCATTGAAGTCCCCCAGTAGAACGAGGGAATCACCCGGGGGAGCACTCTCAAGTACTCCCTCGAGCGAATCCAAAAAGGGTGGGTACTCTGAGCTGCGGTTTGGCGCGTAAGCGCAAACCACAGTCAGGACCCGTTCCCCCACCCGAAGGCGGAGGGAAACTACCCTCTCGTCCACCGGGTTGAACTCCAACGTGCAGGCTCTGAGCCGGGGGGCAACAAGAATTGCCACCCCAGCCCGTCTCCTCTCATTGCCGGCAACGCCAGAGTGGAAGAGAGTCCAGCCCCTCTCGAGAGAACTGGTTCCAGAGCCCTTGCTGTGCGTCGAAGTGAGTCCGACTATATCTAGCCGGAACTTCTCAACCTCGCGCACTAGCTCAGGCTCCTTCCCCCCCAGCGAGGTGACGTTCCACGTCCCAAGAGCTAGCTTCTGTAGCCGAGGATCGGACCGCCAAGTGCCCTGCCGTCGGCTGCCGCCCAGCTCACAATGCACCCGACCTCTATGGCCCCTGCTATGGGTGGTGAGCCCATTGGAGGGGGGACCCACGTTGCCTCTTCGGGCTGTGCCCTGCCGGGCCCCATGGGGACAGGCCCGGCCACCAGGCGCTCGCCATCGTGCCCCAGCTCCGGGCCTGGCTCCAGAGGGGGGCCCCGGTGACCCGCGTCCGGGCGAGGGAAATCTGGGTCCTTTGTTTTTATTCGTCATGGAGGTCTTCGAGCTGCTCTTTGTCTGATCCCTCACCTAGGACCAGTTTGTCTTGGGAGACCCTACCAGGGGGGCATAAAGCCCCCGGACAACATAGCTCCTAGGATCATTGGGACACGCAAACTCCTCTACCACGGTAAGGTGGCAGCTCAGAGAGGAGGCGCTTTGAGTCACGAGAGAAAAGTGCTATATAAATATTATTCACTCACAATTCACATGAATGGGTACAGCTCTATTTAAAATAACAAGTAATCTGATTACTGTTTCAAAGTAACTGTGGCAATACTGCTTGCAGGAGAGCTTGTGTACTCAAACCAGCCATATACCACGTACAGACCCAAATATTGGACTACTATACCATATACAAGTTTACCCCGAATATTGACTGTTTTAATGTGTTACCAACACATTTTGGACAATACTATGATATAAAGCCAGGTCCATGAAGAGCTCTGACCTCAACCCCATCAAACACATCTGGGATACACTACAACAAAGACGGCGAGCCAGCATCACTCAACGTCAGTGGTGTGACGTCCATAACTTTTCCTGCGAGTTCCCAAATATTGACACAAGCAAGCAACATCCATCTTTCCAACGAAGGTGCGATGCACAGCCGAGCGCCGCGATGATTAGGTTAGATTTGTGACAAATCTGCTTCTTGTGTGCAGCAAAAAACCCTGAGGACTGGACCAGGTCTCACAGAAAAAGAACAGCCACTCAGTGCAATAGTTATCCATCACGCTGCAGTCTCCACGGGGCTCACGGGTGTGCTGCCACTGCCGCCTCTTAGGATAACCTTGCCTGCGACTAAATTGGCTGCAGGAAAAACATTTCAGAGGGGGCGTGAGCGTGGTCATTAGCAAGGAAAGCAGGAGCGCTGATTTTGTTTTTTTGCCTCCCCCCCTTAAATCCCTTGATTTGTTCCACTGTCATTAGCCCTAGAGGCGTAGTTTATATTTGACTTTGGCTTAGTTAAACCAGAGTTATACCTTGGGAAAAGGGAAAGAGACATGCCAATCTTGAGGGGACTTTGCAAAATCATTTACCTCTGTTTTGTTTTGTGCAAGATAGTATTGTTCCGATTAAGGTTTTATTCATGACGATACCCATAACCTAAGTGTGAGATCATCTGATACCATCACATATTACCTGTATTTTATTTATTTATGGTGTGTTATTGACAGTGAAACAATATCAACACAATATTTAAGCTACTTCCTTCTTATCTTATATTACATACAATTGTTTGAGCCAAACAAATTCAATTGTATGCAATACCTCTGCTACTCTTTTCATTTTTTGGGAGGAATTTTGCTTATCGTTCACAATCATAATGAGAGACAAGAACACACGTCATGTTTTTAAGACTCTAAAGATAAACGCTTGGAAGATGCGGTCATCATTGTAGCCTTCAAACCCCTCCAGCAACGTTTTATATACACACTGCAAGTATATATATATACATATAGAGTATATATTTAGATATATATATATCTATATATATACCGTATTTTTCGGACTATAAGTCGCAGTTTTTTTCATAGTTTGGTCGGGGGTGCCAAAAAATGCAACTTGTACTCCAGTGCGACTTATATATGTTTTTTCCTTCTTTGTTATGCATTTTCGGCCGGTGCGACTTATACTCAGGAGCGACTTATAGTCCGAAAAATTCGGTATATATATATATATATATATATATGTATGTATATATATATATATATATATATATATATATATATATATATATATATATATATATATATATATATATATATATATATATATCAAAGGGAACAAGCGGTAGAAAATGGATGGATGGATATATATATATATATATATATATATATATATATATATATATATATATATATATATATATATATATATATATATATATATGTATGTATGTATGTATGTATGTATGTATGTATGTATAAAATGTAGTAACAGACACGTTCAAAACAATATGTAATATATTCAATATTTACTGTGCTTTAGTAATTTTCTTCCGGAAACAAACGTTTGTTTTCTAATCATGGCAGTAGACCACAAAGATGGCTATTTTTGGGCAAATGAGGATTCACAACCTTATCTTTTTGAAGCTGAATATACGGAGGAAGAACTGCTGCTTAAAGAAGCGAACACGAAGAAGAGGGTGAAACAAATTCAATTGTACGCAATACCTGAACAAAAGTTAAAACTACAATCTGATACTCTTTTAAAGGGGAACTGCACCTTTTTGGGGGAATTTTGCGTATCGTTCACAAACATTATGAGAGACAAGAACACACGTTTTTTTTTTAAAGATTTTAAAGATAAACGCTTGGAAGATGCGGTCATCATTGTTGCCTTCAAAACCCTCCAGCAATGTTTTATATACACACTGTAAGTATATATATATATATATATATACATTATATATATATATATAATGTAGTAACAGACACATTCAAAACAATATGTAATATAATCAATATTTACTGTATTTTAGTCATTTTCTTCTGGCAACAAATGTGTGTTCTTACTTCCTGAAACAAACGTGTGTTTTCTAATCATGGCAGTAGACCACAAGGATGGCTATTTTTGGGCAAATGAGGATTCACAACCTTATCTTTTTGAAGCTGAATATACGGAGGAAGAACTGCTGCTTAAAGAAGCGAACACAAAGAAGAGGGTGAAACAAATTCAATTGTACGCAATACCTAAACAAAAGATAAAACTACAATCTGCTACTCTTTTAAAGGGGAACTGCACCTTTTTGGGGGGAATTTTGCGTATCGTTCACAATCATTATGAGAGACAAGAACACACGTCTTTTTTTTAAAGATTCTAAAGATAAACGCTTGGAAGATGAGGTCATCATTGTAGCCTTCAAAACCGTCCAGCTATGTTTTATATACACACTGCAAGTATATATATATATATATATATATATATATATATATATATATATATATATATATATATATATATATATATATATACAGTATATATATATATATATATATAATGTAGTAACAGACACGTTCAAAACAATATGTAATATAATCAATATTTACTGTATTTTAGTCATTTTCTTCTGGCAAAAAATGTGTGTTCTTACTTCCGGAAACAAACGTGTGTTTTCTAATCATGGCAGTAGACGACAAAGATGGCTATTTTTGGGCAAATGAGGATTCACAACCTTATCTTTTTGAAGCTGAATATATGGAGGAAGAACTGCTGCTTAAAGAAGCGAACATGAAGAAGAGGGTGTGTGGCTGGGTCAAGGGCATTGGTATCAAGACTCTACCGGATAAAAACTCTGAAGAAACGTTTATCCTTTACAAATCATTGTATTCTGTTTTTCTTTACGATTTACACAACGTGCCAACTTGTCAATAATATATGAATATTTATTTTGATTCCGTTCACATGCGCATTTACACTGTAGTCTGTTAAAAATCCCATTTTACTCACGGTGTAAACAGTCAGTTTGGAAAAATCAAATCCCAAAATAATCCGATTTTGGCCACTTTGGCCTGCAGTGTAAACATAGTCATTGACATACAGAGCATCAGGATTACATGTCCCGCTGTCTGTGATGTGATTACAATAAAATAGTATAAAGAAGATAGTAGGCATCAGTATACATTTTGGACAATACAACCCGAAATAACCAAATGTGCAAAAATAGGAGGTTGAAGTGAATCTGCTGAGATTTTCACAAACAGAAACATTTAGGAATGTACTGCACACGTTCACATTTCTTCACCATCCCCATAAGATGCGAGGTCATCCAAATGAGGACATTGCGTTCCCGCGGTAACAGGTTGAGCTTTGTTTATGTAGGGAAAGCCAAGTATATGTGCATCAGTCCAAGGTGGTTTTTAGTGGCCGGAGGAAAGGATGTCTTGATCGTGTCTGCCACATGGGGAGGCATCTTCATGCATGTCATGTTTCCATTCCAACTTTTTGATTACTTTGTGGATGCAGTGATTGTGGGGTCAACCTTGATTAGCTCACTCTATTCCCCAGCCCTGCCAGAGGGCCATTTGGGGAACTTTTGTGCAGACTCTTTGCAATTTATCCAGACAGGCGGCCGACATGTTTGGAATGTCAAGTCCTGGTGCCGTATAGAGGCACGCACATAGGAGAGAACGATTCTCTGTCTTAATGAGCTGAAGGAAGTTCATGTTCATCAGGTTTCAAGTATTTAGAGACGCATGTACTTTGTTTGCGACTTGGCGTTGTCGGCGTGACCCCAGGATGCAGAGACAGATGGGCAACGTGCAAGTAAAAGGCCCTTAGGGGAAAAAAACAAGAAAAGGCAAGGCAAGGCTGTGCTATGCAGCACACACCAGAACAAAGGACGCACACAACACTTGCAGAAAGAACAAAATGGACAAACCTGGTTCTGACAGGTGTGTGTCCTGATTGCCAATCAACAGGCTTGTGAAATTCGCATGTTGGAAATTCACATTTTTAAACATTAATTTTTGCCTTTTTTAATGAAATATGGGGGCGTGTAAGAATGAAAGTGGAGTGTCAAAAGATGGAGTTAACTTTGCTTTCTTTTCAGCAATCGAGCATTATTTATACATCCGTGGCTTCTCCGCCCAACACTCAACACCGGGAATGTGTCCCGTGAAAACCCGTTCGACCGGAACTCTTAACATGAAACAGAAGTTCCGTGGGTGAATAATGTAAAACCACTACAACATCAAACAAATACACTGTGAAAAATGTTACTTTGATGCAACCTAAAAAAAATTGTTGCAACATTTTCCAATCAGTTTTTACAAGTTTTGATAGCATTCTGTCTTTTAATTTGTTAAAACATTGTATAATTAAGTCAGTGTAAGTTTAATAAACATGAAAAAAAAGGCAGCAAATTAATTACACCGGACCTAATTAAATGTATTTTATAGATGGGTAAAACTTGATATAATTAAGTTGAAGATGCAACAAAATTAAGTACAATTTTCAAACAATTGTCCAAAAATTAAGTTGGACAAAAATAAATGAAGACCCCAAATTAAGTACACCACACCCAAATGAAATATAAGGTATATGAGTTTAAAAAGATTTTTACTTTGATGCAACTTTAAAAAATTGTTGCAACATTTTCCAATCAATTTTTACAAGTTTTGATAGCATTCTGTCTTTTAATTTGTTAAAACATTGTACAATTAAGTTAGTGATAAGTTAAAGATGCAACACAATTAGGTTTAATAAACATGAGAAAAAAGGCAGAAAATTAATTACACCGGACCTAATTAAATGTATTTTATAGATTGGTAAAACTTGATATAATTAAGTTGAAGATGCAACAAAATTAAGTACAATTTTCAAACAATTGTCCAAAACTTAAGTTGGACAAAAATGAATGAAGACCCCAAATTAAGTACACCACACCCAAATAAAATATACAGTATATGAGTTTAAAACGATTTTTACTTTGATGCAACTTTAAAAAAATAGTTGCAACATTTTCCAATCAATTTTTACAAGTTTTGATAACATTCTGTCTTTTCATTTGTTAAAACATTGTATAATTAAGTTAGTGATAAGTCAAAGATGCAACACAATTAGGTTTAATAAACATGAGAAAAAAGGCAGAAAATTAATTACACCGGACCTAATTAAATGTATTTTATAGATGGGTAAAACTTGATATAATTAAGTTGAAGATGCAACAAAATTAAGTACAATTTTCAAACAATTGTCCAAAAATTAAGTTGGACATAAATGAATGAAGACCCCAAATTAAGTACACCACACCCAAATAAAATATACGGTATATGAGTTTAAAAAGATTTTTACTTTGATGCAACTTTAAAAAATTGTTGCAACATTTTCTAATCAATTTTTACAAGTTTTGATAGCATTCAGTCTTTTAATTTGTTAAAACATTGTATAATTAAGTTAGTGATAAGTCAAAGATGCAACACAATTAGGTTGAATAAACATGAAAAAAAAGGCAGCAAATTAATTACACCGGACGTAATTAAATGTATTTTATAGATTGGTAAAACTTGATATAATTAAGTTGAAGATGCAACAAAATTAAGTAAAATTTTCAAACAATTGTCCAAAAATTAAGTTGGACAAAAATAAATGAACACCCCAAATTAAGTACACTACACCCAAATAAAATATACGGTATATGAGTTTAAAAAGATTTTTACTTTGATGCAACTTTAAAAAGTTGTTGCAACATTTTCCAATCAATTTTTACAAGTTTTGATAACATTCTGTCTTTTAATTTGTTAAAACATTTTATAATTAAGGTAGTAATAAGTCAAAGATGTAACACAATTAGGTTTAATAAACATGAGAAAAAAGGCAGAAAATCAATTACACCAGACCTAATTAAATGTATTTTATAGATTGGTAAAACTTGATATAATGAAGTTGAAGATGCAACAAAAGTAAGTACAATTTTCAAACAATTGTCCAAAAATTAAGTTGGATAAAAATGAATGAAGACCCCAAATTAAGTACACCACACCCAAATAAAATATACGGTATATGAGTTTAAAAAGATTTTTACTTTGATGCAACTTTAAAAAATTGTTGCAACATTTTCCAATCAATTTTTACAAGTTTTGATAACATTCTGTCTTTTAATTTGTTAAAACATTGTATAATTAAGTTAGTGATAAGTCAAAGATGCAACACAATTAGGTTTAATAAACATGAGAAAAAAGGCAGAAAATTAATTACACCAGACCTAATTAAATGTATTTTATAGATGGGTAAAACTTGATATAATTAAGTTGAAGATGCAACAAAATTAAGTACAATTTTCAAACAATTGTCCAAAAATTAAGTTGGACAAAAATGAATGAAGACCCCAAATTAAGTACACCACACCCAAATAAAATATACGGTATATGAGTTTAAAAAGATTCTTACTTTGATGCAACTTTAAAAAATTGTTGCAACATTTTCCAATCAATTTTTACAAGTTTTGATAGCATTCTGTCTTTTAATTTGTTAAAACATTGTACAATTAAGTTAGTGATAAGTCAAAGATGCAACACAAATGGTTTAAAAAACATGAAAAAAAAGGCAGCAAATGAATTATACCGGAACTAATTAAATGTATTTTATAGATTCGTAAAACTTGATATAATTAAGTTGAAAATGCAACAAAATTAAGTACAATTTTCAAACAATTGTCCAAAAATTAAGTTGGACAAAAATGAATGAAGACCCCAAATTAAGTTGAAAATGCAACAAAATTAAGTACAATTTTCAAACAATTGTCCAAAAATTAAGTTGGACAAAAATGAATGAAGACCCCAAATTAAGTACACCACACCCAAATAAAATATATAAAAGTTTAAAAAATTTTTTACTTTGATGCAACTTTAAAAAATACTCGCAACATTTTCCAATCAATTTTTACAAGTTTTGTGAACTTGTAAAAATACTTATTAAAACTATTAAGTTGGTAATAAGCTGAAGATGAAACAAAACTAACTAGAATTTGAAAATTCTACTTAATAGAATGTATTCAGTAAAAATAAACGTGAATATAGTTCAATGGGTATTATGAACTAGTTTCATTCGGTAATTGCCCAGAACAAAAGAAAAGTTGAAAACGACTCGCTGTTTACTTTAATTGGAAAAGCTAATGGCTAACTAGCTATATGCTGCGTTATTCTAAACCAGGGGTGTCAAACTCATTTTAGCTCAGGGGCCGCATGGAGACAAATCTGTGCACATGCGGGCCGGACAATTAAAATGTTGGCATTGAAACTAAAAAATAAAGACAACTTCAGATTGTTTTATTTGTCTTACTTTGGCCAAAAATAGAACAAACACATTCTGAAAATATTACAATAAAAATACAGAAAAAAATAGAGCCCAACGTAAATACATATAAAAACAACAGAAACAGCAGCAATCACACACCACAATTAAAAATAAATGACTTATATATATTAACATAAAACAATGTTCAGTAAAAACAGTTTTAAAAACACGTACAATGCCCCATGGAAACAGTTTCTAGACCCTTTAAAATGGCCTGAAATTTTCCCAAAGTTATCATCTCAGGTAACCTCAGATCCTTTTGTAAGTTATTCCATGACCATGGAGCAACATATCTGAAAACTTTTTTTTTTCAAGATTTGTGTTAGCTTTAGGAACAAACATACTTAGAATGTTTGTTCCTAGAGCTAACACAACTTACCTGAGATGATCACTTTGGGGGAATTTGAGGCCATTTTAAAGGATCGAGAAACGTTTTCTTTTGGGCATTGTACTTGTTTTTAAGTTATTTTTACTGAAATATTTTATAGATATTTTTTTTTATTACAACTTCTTTGTGTGTGGCTGGGTCAAGGGCATTGGTATCAAGACTCTACCGGATAAAAACTCTGAAGAAACGTTTATCCTTTTCACGATTTAAAGGCGCCATACAGCCCTAAACAACGCATAGGGCTTTTTTTCTTCGAGAAAGACTAAATGGCGCCGAGTACTCATTGAGAACAGACGCTGGCTTCACTGAGCCGGACGTAACGTCATTTTGAATCCAAGCAATTAAAAGATGCTCTTAACCATGCACAAATAAGTCCAACATTGTCTTTCACGGCTTATTGCCAGATTTAAGGACGTGAATGAGAAGTAAAGAAATGATCCATCTACATCAGACCTGGGCAAGTTAAGGCCCGGGGGCCGCATTCGGCCTGTTAAGCTTTTCGATCTGGCTCGCCGGACGTACCCAAATATTTTTTTTTAGATCTTTAAGATAAAAACTGTAGCTGCCATTATGATGTGCAGTGATGTTTTCAAATAACCGTAAGTCTTGAACTATGCAAAGTATTTCCATGCTTGGAATATGTGCTTTTGCATGATGTACTAGTTAGTATGGTCATCTAATTAGTTACTATGGTCATCTAATTAGTTACTATGGTCATCTAAGTCACAGCAGCTCAGACGAAGCACCAAGCAGTGTGGGTGGGGGGCGTTTCCACAGTGTTTTTCCAGAGCAGCCAGCCTGAAATGCGGGTGTCAGGGACAGACGCGAAAGGAGATTTTTACAACAAAGTTCTAAAGCTTAGTGATATATCAGATTTTAGGTGGGGTTTTTTTTACCCTTTGCGTTCATATTTCGCTGTGTTTGTTGCATTTTTGTTGCCTTTCGCTTGATTGTAAAATATGTCGATGGAGAGGGGGTGTGACGTTCATATGTTGTCAATATTCAGTGTTTTATCGTTCATAGTTAATATTGTAAATCCCACATTCTTTATTTTCATGTACATTCTGGGTGTCTCATTCAGTAAAAAAGGAAAATTCCATTTCGTTTTTAAGGCTGTCTGTCATAATGTTTTTAGCATTCAATCAGACATTATCCATCCACCCATCTTCTTCCGCTTATCCGAGGTCGGGTCGCGGGGACAGCAGCCTAAGCAGGGAAGCCCAGACTTCCCTCTCCCCAGCCACTTCGTCCAGCTCTTCCCGGGGGATCCCGAGGCGTTCCCAGGCCAGCCGGGCAAGATAGTCTTCCCAACGTGTCCTGGGTCTTCCCCGTGGCCTCCTACCGGTCGGACGTGCCCTAAACACCTCCCTAGGGAGGCGTTCGGGTGGCATCCTGACCAGATACCCGAACCACCTCATCTGGCTCCTCTCGATGTGGAGGAGCAGCGGCTTTACTTTGAGCTCCCCCCGGATGACAGAGCTTCTCACCCTATCTCTAAGGGAGAGCCCCGCCACCCGGCGGAGGAAACTCATTTCGGCCGCTTGTACCCGTGATCTTGTCCTTTCGGTCATAACCCAAAGCTCATAACCATAGGTGAGGATGGGAACGTAGATCGATCGGTAAATTGAGAGCTTTGCCTTCCGGCTCAGCTCCTTCTTCACCACAACGGATCGATACAGCGTCCGCATTACTGAAGACGCCGCACCGATCCGCCTGTCGATCTCACGATCTACTCTTTCCTCACTTGTGAACAAGACTCCGAGGTACTTGAACTCCTCCACTTGGGGCAAGATCTCCTCCGCAACCCGGAGATGGCACTCCACCCTTTTCCAGGCGAGAACCATGGACTCGGACTTGGAGGTGCTGATTCTCATCCCAGTCGCTTCACACTCAGCTGCGAACCGATCCACAGTTGTCTACGGCACATTTGTCTTGTTGGGTGGACACGTGGGAGTGGAACTCACCATATCTTTCACTTTAGGGAGGTCGTTTGGGCCAACCCATTCAAATGCCGGTTTCCTCTAAACATCTTCTGTTACATGGACCTTTTCAATAAGCTTCAGGCTCCGCAGCACATTAGCGATGTCATAAAGTCGTCTCACTTTAGTCTTGAATTTGTTCTTGTCCTGGTCTGCAACCTGGTCCTCTCCGATCAAGATTTTAGCAGCTACATCCAGGCTGACCACAGGAGGACTCGAGACCAAGAAGAGCGTGACAAACTTCTGGCTCATTACCCTCAGAGATTTGTCCTTTCGACTGTTGACGGACGCTGCTTTGAACTCAACCCCCGGAAGCTCGACAAAGAAGAGCTCCTTCTTCCCGTGCTCGCTACTTTCCGAGTGCGCCGCCTCTTTGTTTTCCGTCTGATTTTTAGGAACACTAATACAAAACCTCAGACATTATTGTGAGGTTTTGTATTAGTGTTCCTAAAAATCAGATATACCAGCCCCCAGACATTTTTTTTCTGTAAATTTGGCCCCCCCTTGAGTCAAAATAATTGCCCAGGCCTGATCTAGAAGGAAGTGCGGGCGGCGAGATAGTTTGAAAAGTTCACTTTGGTTATGGATATGTATGGATCCACTCCATCACATTATGCTATTTTTGGACGATGTCTGGCTTGTATATTGGCCTCTAAACCTTTATAATACTCTGACATCTGCGCAGCTGCTGCTAAATGAACGGTGGCCGTATTAAACACTCCACCGTCTAAGTCAAATTTACAAGTGCCTTTGGGTGACGTGGTTGGGACGTAGCAATATTTTAGTTGCGGGTGAGATGAGGACCGGAGATGATTGTGTGTCCCAATGCAGTGTTTTTCAACCTTTTCTGAGCCGAGGCACATTTTTTTCATTGGAAAAAATCCGGAGGCACACCACCAGTAGAAAACATTTAACTCAGCAGCCGATATTGACAGTAAAAAGTCATTTTTGCAATTGTTGGATATGAATTCAAACCATAACCAAGCATGCATCACTGTAGCTCTTGTCTCAAAGTAGGTGTATTGTCACGACCTGTCACATCACGCCGTGACTTATTTTGTTTTTTTTGGTGTTTCCCTGTGTGTAGTGTTTTAGTTCTTGTCTTGCGCTCCTATTTTGTTGTTGATTGTCATGTACGGATGTACTTTGTGGACGCCGTCTGCTCCACACCCTGTAAGTTTTTGCTGTCGTCCACCATTATGTTTTTGTTTACGTTGCAGCCAGTTCAGTTTTAGTTTCATTTTACATAGCCATCCCTAAGCTTCAATACCTTTTGTTTATTTTTGGTTCAAGCCAGTGGTTCTTAACCTTGTTGGAGGTACCGAACTCCACCAGTTTCAAATGCGCATTCACCGAACCCTTCTTTAGTGAAAAATATTATTATATATATATTTTTTTAAATTCAAGACAAAGTTATATGTTTTTTTTTTACTGGTGCATAAAATGAACCATGCATGAACATCACCTTGTTCCAAGAACAAAACCAACACAGTGCATGAAGTCACAACAAATTACTGTCAGGTTCAAACACCGAACTATCTATTACACAAGACAAGAAGAAGGAATCAAGCAGAGACACAGTTGAATTTTACTCATGAGGAGAGACGTATTGGGCTGTACACTCAGTTACAGTTTGACCCTACGCTCTAAGGTACAGTCCCACGGGCTCCACTATTAATTCGGGAGGTCCCTAGTTAACATCACTGAGGCTGCTTCTGAAGGGAGGGGTAATGCAAGCAGCCCCAGTAGACACAATAGGTGATTATTCAGAATGGAAATGTGCTGACACTCGTGATCTCGCCCTGTCTCTGTTTTGTCTGCGTTGAGGTACTTCATGTCCGTCCTTGGCTGTCAGCAGGCAGTGTCTGGAAACAAACTGCTGATACGAGACAACTCGCAAAGCAAGATTACAAGTTGTGCCTTTGCACAGATAGAAAAGTACAACTTCAGCACAATTGATAATAACTATAGCAATGGCCTTCAAAGGGGAACATTATCACAATTTCAGAAGGATTAAAACCGTTAA
>NC_084570.2:13942500-14092500 GCF_033978685.3 Nerophis lumbriciformis | reverse complement strand
TTACTGGCTTTTACCTGTGTGTATATATATATATATATATATATATATATATATATATATATATATATATATATATATATATATATATATATATATATATATATGTATGTATATATATATATATATATATATATATATATATATGTATGTATATATATATATGTATATATATATGTATGTATATATATATATGTATATATATATATATATATATATATATATATATATATATATATATATACGTTTGGACACATCTTCACATTCAATGCGTTTTCTTTATTTTCATGACTGTTTACATTGTAGATTGTCACTGAAGGCATCAAAACTATGAAAGAACACATGTGGAGTTATGTACTTAACAAAAAAAAAGGTGAAATAAACATAGCCACCCTTTGCTCTGATGACTGCTTTGCACACTCTTGGCATTCTCTCGATAAGCTTCAAGAGGTATATATATATATATATATATATATATATATACCGTATTTTTCGGAGTATAAGTCGCACCGGAGTATAAGTCGCACCTGCCGAAAATGCATAATAAAGAAGGAATAAAACATATATAAGTTGCACTGGAGCCCGGCCAAACTATGAAAAAAACTGCGACTTATAGTCCAAAAAATACGGTATATATATATATAGATTTGCTAGTATTGTTGTAAATCAGATGATGTATTAAATGTGTGATATTGAATGCTACATAAAATAGTTTTTACCAAAATAAAGTGGCTAGTGCACAATAACTAAACAAAAGCAAAAACTGATCAATCAACCCTATTTTACATGAAGCTTTAGCTGTTAGCTTCTTGTGTTGTCCTGCAGTGATAATGCTACATGGAATAAACATTGTTTATTTTCTGCCACAATGGTGAGGATTAGTGTTTTAGAAGTGCCTTTGCACTGTGGACTGACGACTGGAGCCGGTGTTCTGGCAAGACATGCACCCACCTGGAATTAATGCAACTCCTGCATGTGTGTAACAAGGAATATGGAAGTGTAATTTTGTCTCCCTGAGCGTGCTTCTCCTTTGAAGGAATCCTTCACTCGAGTACAATCTTTAGCATGTAAACACTGGGACACAGCTGCGGTAACGATCAGTTAAAAGGGCAGCGATTAGCCCATCAGTGAAAAAAGGAAAATATCATCCCCCAATCCGATTTTGTGATCGAAATTGGGACAGCTCCACTATTAGGTCTCAATGTTGAGACCTCACATGTACAAAAAAAAGGATAAATGCCTGCTGTTTCATCAATAAAAGCCATTTATCCTTCAGCGTTGTCATCACAACGCTAGGACGGTGTCATGATCTAGCAGCTCTCTGCCGCCTATCTTCTTCTTGTTGCAGTGCCTCATTTCTGGGTATCGGGCGTGGTGATACTCGTTTCCTCCTGACGACTTAAGCTCTCCATACCTTCACTCGGCACCAGTAGATTTCCTGATGGTTCACCCTTCCAGTCGTGTACATCTCCTCTGCTTTGGCTCCACTCACGCTTCTCGTTCTCGTTGCGGCTGTAGTGGTAATTGTTACTTATCCACGCCTTTTTTGTGCTATTTCTGTTCCTCACACCTCAAATGTGCATCCTTAGTTATGTTTTCCTCACTTCTTTTTGGGTGCTCTTTTTGTTAGTACTTGTATTTATTTTTCTGCGTTAGGTTAGGCCGATCGTGACAGACAGTGTTGTATTTCCATGGATCAACATGTAATGTTGGTAATGGGGTAAACTGTTGGGATCCATCCATCCATCAATTTTCTACCGCTTGTCCCTTTCGGGGTTGCGGGGGGTGCTGGAGCCTATCTCAGCTGCATTCGGGCGGTAGGCGGGGTACACCCTGGACAAGTCGCCACCTCATCGCAGGTGGGATATATTTGTTTATTCGATTTGTTTGTTTACTCAGCGAAGGCTGTTGGTGCACTGTGTTTATACAAGTTTAGGTTGGGATATGACGTTGTAAAGGGGAAAGACCTTAATACCGTATTTTTCGGAGTATAAGTCGCTCCGTAGTATAAGTCGCACCGGAGTATAAGTCGCACCGGCCGAAAATGCATAATAAAGAAGGAAAAAAACATATATAAGTCGCACTGGAGTATAAGTCGCATTTTATGGGGAAATTTATTTGATAAAACCCAACACCAAGAATAGACATTTGAAAGGCAATTTAAAATAAATAAAGAATAGTGAACAACAGGCTGAATAAGTGTACGTTATATGAGGCATAAATAACCAACTGAGAACGTGCCTGGTATGTTAACGTAACATATTATGGTAAGAGTCATTCAAATAACTATAACATATAGAACATGCTATACGTTTACCAAACAATCTGTCACTCCTAATCGCTAAATCCCATGAAATCTTATACGTCTAGTCTCTTACGTGAATGAGCTAAATAATATTATTTGATATTTTACGGTAATGTGTTAATAATTTCACACATAAGTCGCTACTGAGTATAAGTCGCACCCCCGGCCAGACTATGAAAAAAACTGCGACTTATAGTCCGAAAAATACGATATGTCTTGTATTTATGTTAGCATTTAGGCTAGCTAGTAGGGGTGTAACGGTACATGTATTTGTATTGAACCGTTTCGGTACAGGGGTTTCGGTTCGGTTCGGAGGTGTACCGAATGAGTTTCCACACGGACATATTAATTAGCGCAGTGTTTTTCAACCTTTTTTGAGCCAAGGCACATTTTTTGCCTTGTAAAAATGCGGAGGCACACCACCAGCAGACATCATTAAAAAACGAAACTCAGTTGACAGTAAAAAGTCGCTGTCACAATTGTTGGGTATGACTTTAAAGCATAACCAAGCATGCATCAATATAGCTCTTGTCTCAAAGTAGGTGTACTGTCACCACCTGTCACATCACACCCTGACTTATTTGGAGTTTTTTGCAGTTTTCCTGTGTGTAGTGTTTTAGTTCTTGTTTTGCGCTCCTATTTTAATGGCTTTTTCTGTTTTTTGGTATATTCCTATAGCAGTTTCATGTCTTCCTTTGAGCAATGTTTCCCGCATCTACTTTGTTTTAGCAATCAAGAAGATTTTAGTTGTTTTTATCCTTCTTTGTGGGGACATTGTTGATTGTCATGTCATGTTCGGATGTACTTTGTGGACGCCGTCTTTGCTCCACAGTAAGTCTTTGCTGTCATCCAGCATTATGTTTTTGTTTACATTGTAGCCAGTTCAGTTTTAGTTTTGTTCTGCATAGCCTTCCCTAAGCTTCAGTGCCTTTTCTTAGGGGCACTCACCTTTTGTTTATTTTTGGTTTACGCATTAGACACCTTTTTACCTGCACACTGCCTCCCACTGTTTCTGACATTTACAAAGCAATTAGCTACCTGCTGCCACCTACTGATATGGAAGAGTATTACACGGTTAGTCTACCGAGCTCTAGACAGCACCGACACTCAACAACAACACATCATTTGCAGACTAGAATTACTGGTTTGCAAAAAATATTTTTAACCCAAATAGGTGAAATTAGATCATCTCCCACGGCACACCAGACTGTATCTCACGGCACACTAGTGCCGCGGTTGAAAAACACTGAATTAGCGTACCGCACATTGTGTAAACAATGCACACCAAGGTACAACACACGGCATGCTAGCAGCGACCGGGCTACAACAACATGTAAAAGCCAGAGCTGGAAGACCCTCCTGCCTCGTTAAGATCTCCCGTTTGGGAACACTTTGGCTGCGCGATACAACAATGGAGGACGGATGTTTGCCGACATTGTTCAGCAGCTGCTTCTGACAACACGTCAAACATGCTAACCCATTTGAAGCGCCACCACCACATACAAGCAGCCTCTCCTCGGCGAGTCAGGCAGGGCTAAAGCAATAACAAATGTTTTTATAGCAGCAGATTTAAGACCATATTGCATTAAAAACTAGATTTTGACCCACTTCTATGGTGGAAGAACAATAAGCCCATATATCCTCTTACTGCCAAGTTAGCCAGGCTGGGGGGGGGAAGAAAAGTTAATCTGAGGATGAGTTGACTTGAAACTGTTTAAAGTTGCACTTTTTATATGTACAAGAAAAGTTTTGTCATTTTATTTAATCTGAGCAAAAACTTGAGGCAGTTTAATGTTGATTAACGGGGACCCTGACTTAAACAAGTTGAAAAACGTATTCGGGTGTTACCATTTAGTGGTCAATTGTACGGAATATGTACTGTACTGTGCAATCTACTAATAAAAGTCTCAATCAATCAATCAAAAAAAGCACTTTATATGTAGAAAGGTTTTGTTAAGAAACCATTCTGAGCCTTATCTTATTTAGTTTTTATTTGATATGTGTTGACCACATTATGACCGAAAGGACAAGATCACGGGTACAAGCGGCCGAAATGAGTTTCCTCCGCCGGGTGGCAGGGCTCTCCCTTAGAGATAGGGTGAGAAGCTCTGTCATCCGGAGGGGGAGCTCAAAGTAAAGCCACTGCTCCTCCACATCGAGAGGAGCCAGATGAGGTGGTTCGGGCATCTGGTCAGGATGCCACCCGATCGCCTCCCTCGGTAGGTGTTTAGGGCACGTCCGACCGGTAGGAGGCCACGGGGAAGACCCAGGACACGCTGGGAAGACTATGTCTCCCGGCTGGCCTGGGAACGCCTCAGGATCCCCCGGGAAGAGCTGGACGAAGTGGCTGGGGAGAGGGAAGTCTGGGCTTCCCTGCTTAGGCTGCTGCTCCCGCGACCCGACCTCGGATAAGCGGAAGAAGATGGATGGATGGATGGATGACCACATTAACCCTGGCAATGAACCCTGTGTGTATATGTATGTTATGCCATTATTTACAAATTTGGTATATAAATAACCAAAACATTTATATTTTGTTGTTTTCTTACTGTACCGAAAATGAACCGAACCGTGACCTCTAAACCGAGGTAGTACCGAACCGAAATTTTTGTGTACCGCTACACCCCTACTAGCTAGTGATTACCGCAGTGTCACCGTGAGTTCATCAAAGTGCGGTAATCATCACAGATTTATGATGATCCAAATTTTCAACGGTACTACAAAGTCTGGAATTTTACCGTGGTTTATTGTCGTTACATCCATATTAAGGTTGTCAAAAGTACATTTTTTGAGTCCCGATACCAAAAGTTTGTATGAGGACATGATACTAATTTGCAAAAGTAGTGATCTTGTCTTCTAGTATCGTGACAACCCCAGTCCCTGCTATCCGAGCAAGTTTCTTTCTTTGCACATTTCTCCGAAGAGCACTCAGGTAACTGCGATCGTTCACAGAACTCACTGAAAAGGTTTCAGTTTGTTGGCAAGGGGCTAATTTAAACTTTCTCAACTCTTAGATTTAAAAGGGGAAAAAAAAGCTGTATATGCCAAGTTTGGGATAAAGTGCTTATTAATGAATTTGTCTTCACCAGAGTGCTTTGAGACATGGATGCTGCTTTGCATACAAAAAGAAACTGAAGGTGAGCCCAAGCTCAGCGTTACGTGCCTGCAGAGCCGTTTTTACCATTGAAAATCTTCAATTTCATACATTTCACTTTTTACGCTTGCCAGCATCTCTTGAATAGATGACCTCGGCTATTTGCTAATCTGATGGGGAGGATCATTTTCAGCTTCATGAGCAGGAAGGAGCATTTTTCCATTTCAGCGAATGTTAATATTGGCTCTCAGAAAAGACCTGAAAATGCAAACCTGTATTAGAAGCACAAACACGGATATCAGAAGCAGGCTTCAGCACCGCCTCTTGTAGTGCGACTTGTCAGTTTTTCAGATTTTTTTTCAGTAACAAAACTAACTCACACATACATTTAAAGGCCTACTGAAACCCACTACTACCGACCACGCAGTCTGATAGTTTATATATCAATGATGAAATCTTAACATTGCAACACATGCCAATACGGCCGGGTTAGCTTACTAAAGTGCAATTTTAAATTTTGCGCGAAATATCCTGCTGAAAACGTCTCGGTATGATGACGCCTGCGCGTGACGTCACGGATTGTAGAGGACATTTTGGGACAGCATGGTGGCCAGCTATTAAGTCGTCTGTTTTCATCACAAAATTCCACAGTATTCTGGACATCTGTGTTGGTGAATCTTTTGCAATTTGTTCAATGAACAATGGAGACAGCAAAGAAGAAAGCTGTAGGTGGGAAGCGGTGTATTGCGGCAGGTGTTGTGCCGGATAACGCACCCCCGCCGTAGAATGTACCCCCTGACTGTTGTGCCGGACAACACCGCCGGTGTTTCATTGTTTACATTCCCGAAAGATGACAGTCAAGCTTTACCATTGGCCTGTGGAGAACTGGGACAACAGAGACTCTTACCAGGAGGACTTTGAGTTGGATGCGCAGACGCGGTACCGTAAGTACGCATGCAGCTGCGGCTTCCAAACATTTGATCGCTAGCCCGTACGTGCGTGCCGCTATGTGCATGTCACGTACGTAACTTTGGGGACTTTGGGGAAATATATGTGTTATATGAACTTTGGGGAGGTGAACGGTACTTTGGGCTGTGGGATTGAGTGTGTTGTGCAGGTGTTTGAGTTGTATTGGCGGGTTATATGGACGGGAGGGGGGAGGTGTTTGTTATGCGGGATTAATTTGTGGCATATTAAATATAAGCCTGGTTGTGTTGTGGCTAATAGAGTATATATATGTCTTGTGTTTATTTACTGTTTTAGTCATTCCCAGCTGAATATCAGGTCCCACCCGCCTCTCACAGCATCTTCCCTATCTGAATCGCTCCCACTGCCCTCTAGTCCTTCACTCTCACTTTCCTCATCCACCAATTTTTCATCCTCGCTCAAATTAATGGGGAAATCGTCGCTTTCTTGGTCCGAATCGCTCTGGCTGCTGGTGGCCATGATTGTAAACAATGTGCGGATGTGAGGAGCTCCACAACCTGTGACGTCACGCGCATATCGTCTGCTACTTCTGGTACAGGCAAGGCTTTTTTATCAGCGATCAAAAATTGCAAACTTTATCGTCGATGTTCTCTACTAAATCCTTTCAGCAAAAATATGGCAATATCGCGATATGATCAAGTATGACACATAGAATGGACCTGCTAACCCCGTTTAAATAAGAAAATCGCATTTCAGTAGGCCTTTAAGAGCTTTTTAGGTACAGTGTTGAGGTACTCGGTGTGAATTGGGCCAAGTAAGAGAATGCATGAGTGAGCCAGAGGGCATCAAAGACGTGCCAGAGGACAGCAGGGTGGGGCCTGTAGATAGACCTCCTGCCAATTGTTTGCACTTTGAGTCGGGAACTTCACCCTGACAGCTGCTCGGAGGCTAAGTTATGCAGGTTCACACAATATGTAGTGTTATTAAACACTTAAAGGGGTCATATTATGATTATTTTTTTCTACATTTAAAACACTTCCTTGTGCTCTACATGACATGTAATGGTGGCTCTTAGATGACAATTTAGCATATATTTTGTTTTACAGACCCTTTTCAAGCTATTCTTTTTTTTTTTTTCAAAACAACCCGAGTTGTTAGACGCCCTGCCATGGTAGCCATATTTTGTAGGGTTTTTTTCTTCTTTTTTTTATTTTATTTTACACTATCTGATCTTATGGACGTCAGTGACCGCCAACAGATTTTCCTATATAAGTGGTTCTCCAACTTTTTTCATCAAGTACCAACCTCAGAAAACACTTGGCTCTCCAAGCACCACCGTAATGAGTAGGGCTGCAAATCTTTGGGTGTCCCACGATTTGATTCAATATCGATTCTTGGGGTTACGATTCGATTATAAATCGATTTTTTTCGATTCAACGCGATTCTCAATTCAAAAACGATATTTTTCCGATTCAAAAGGATTCTCTATTCATTCAATACATAGGATTTCAGCAGGATCTACCCCAGTCTGCTGACATGCAAGCAGAGTAGTAGATTTTTGTAAAAAGCTTTTATAATTGTAAAGGACAATGTTTTATCAACTGATCGCAATAATGTAAATTTGTTTTAACTATTAAATGAACCAAAAATATGACTTATTTTATCTTTGTGAAAATATTGGACACAGTGTGTTGTCAAGCTTATGAGATGCGATGCAAGTGTAAGCCACTGTGACACAATTGTTCATTTTTATTTATTTTTTTTATTATTTTTTTTATAAACGTCTAATGATAATGTCAATGAGGGATTTTTAATCACTGCTATGTTGAAATTGTTACTAATATTGATACTGTTGTTGATAATATTCATTTTTGTTTCACTACTTTTGGATTGTTCTGTGTCGTGTTTGTGTCTCCTCTCAATTGCTCTGTTTATTGCAGTTCTGAGTGTTGCTGGGTCGAGTTTGGTTTTGGAATTGGATTGCATTGTTATGGTATTGTTGTGTATTGTTTTGTTGGATTGATTAATAGAAAAAAATAAAATTAAAAATTAAAAAAAAAAAATAGATTTTTTAAAATGAGAATCGATACTGAATCGTACAACGTGAGAATGGCGATTTGAATTTGAATCGATTTTTTTTCCCACACCCCTAGTAATGCGCAACATTAAAATACAGTAGCATAGTAGTACTCGTTAAAAACAAAGCAGAGGTTTTATTTAACAAATATATTTCAGATTTGTGGCCACTTGGCCAATTTGAACCGTAACACTGTGGCCTTGTGGTTAGAGTGTCCGCCCTGAGATCGGTAGGTCGTGAGTTCAAACCCCGGCCGAGTCATACCAAAGACTATAACAATGGGACCCTTTACCTCCCTGCTTGGTACTCAGCATCAAGGGTTGGAATTGGGGGTTAAATCACCAAAATGATTCCCGAGCGCGGCCACCACTGCTGCTCACTGCTCACTGCTCCCCTCACCTCCCAGGGGGTGGAACAAGGGGATGGGGCAAATGCAGCGGGTAATTTCACCAAACCTAGTGTGTGTGTGAGACTATCAGTGGTAATTTAACTTTAACTTTGAATATGTACAAAGTGATTCTTTAGCGTACCACTAGATGGAGCCCGCGTACCACAGTTTGAGAATCACTGTCCGAGATGATAGGGCGAGATCAGCGGGATAATCGTGTTTTGCTGTCGGCGCATCATGACACAGACGGAAAGCGGGGAGGAAGAAGAAGTGAGCCTCCAGATCTGGTACTCTATGCGAAGGCTAATTTTCTAACGAGCCTGTATCTCTCCAATGCTAGATCCTGGATGTATACATGTGTATTGACTATATTGACAATAAAAGGCTTTTCTATTCTGTAGTATGTTAACAACTCTACTAACTACTAACTTCCACCACTTGTAAACAATAGGCTCAAGCCTGCTGTACACAGTAAGTAAGTAACAGATTATATTAGTGACTAGTTCATTATGAAACACAGTAGACACTAATCCAATTATAATACGTTTTTAGGAAAATCAGTCTTTATTTTGTCATAGGACGGTGATGCTGTCTTACATTGAAAAGCTAAGCTAGCTCATACTTGCCAACCCTCCCGAAATTCAGCGCCTCTCCCGAAAACCTCCCGAGACAAATATTCTCCCGAAAATCTCCCGATTTTCAGCTGGAGCTGGAGGGGGCGTGGCCTCCAGCTCCATGCGGATCTGAGAGAGGACAGCCTTTTTTTTATGAAGGGAGGACAACAGGGTGACAAGAACTAAATCATCCAGACTAGAGATACATTGTATTATGTTTATCTTACCTAAAAATACATATTTTTATTTTTATTTTTTTTAAACTAAATACATTTTTACTATATTTTGCTAAAAACATAAAAATTAATTGTATTTTTATTTGTATTTTTTCTCACTCCTTATTACATCCAGCCATAGAATTATACATTAAAATAAACATATATGAAATAATTTATTTTAAATGATCATAATAATTCACTTAAAGTGACCATATTTAATTATTAAAATAATTGCTTGTTTATCAACAACTTTATCATTTTATTCACTACATTTTGAAGCTCTCAGAAGCCAAGTTATGATATTATATTCCTGAAGATTATTTATGCAAGTTTGAAGTATCAATTATCTAAACACAGTTTTGTTTGCATATTTTCAGGATGTAGATATATATATATATATATATATATATATATATATATATATATATATATATATATAATGTCAATATACACCTCCCCTCTTAACCACGCCCCCGCCCACAACCACGCCCCAGTCCCACCCCCGACCACGCCCCTCACCCCCACACCCCCACCTCCCGAAATCGTAGGTCTCAAGGTTGGCAAGTATGAGCTAGCTACGCAACAAATCGAGCAAACATTGCTCACGTATCATTCACACATTTCTAACCCGCCGTTATTACTTACCGTTTCATTGTCTCCTTCGTTGTTATAAACAGTAGGCACTAAGCCCGCCATTAAAAGTCATTTTTTCGGAAAATCCATCTTTTTGTGAAGGACAATTATTTGCTCACGATCAGTGCGACTTCTTCACGGTTGAAGGAACATCGCCACGAATCGTAAAAGCTAATAGTAAGGCACTTCTTACTCCAGATGAGGCTGAAAGTTTGTGTAGTGACTTGTGCCGGTCAAAGAAAACCAACAACAGCATTTTTTTTCCATTGGCTTTCATCGTGGACATGTTGTGGACTACAACCCATCCATCCATTTTCTACCGCTTGTCCCTTTCGGGGTTGCGGGGGATGCTGGAGCCTATCCCAGCTGCATCCAGGCGGTAGGCGGGGTACACCCTGGACAAGTCGCCACCTCATCGCAGGGCCAACACAGATAGACAGACAACATTCACACACTAGGGCCAATTTAGTGTTGCCAATCAACCTATCCCCAGGTGCATGGTTTTGGAGGTGGGAGGGAACCCACGCAGTCACGGGAAAAACATGCCAACTCCACACAGAAAGACCCCGGGCTCGGGATCGAACCCAGGACTTTCTTATTGTGAGGCACGTGCACTAACCCCTGTTTCCACCGTGCTGTCATGGACTACAACCACTCCTACATAAATCGAACATGGCTGACTCGCGCAAATACAATCGGAAGGACATCCATGTAGCCACATTTGTTGCGGTTCAGAGTGTTGAATATCTTAAAATGCGTTATGTGGCAATTCCAACTTTGACTATAGTTGCCCCCTCCGTTTTCCTCTCTTGTGAGATCCCCCCAAAATGTGGGAAAACCATCACACCTGGGCCAAATTATAAACAGCTTGTTCGCGAAAGTATGAAGGAAGCTATGATTGTTTTATAAATATCTCTGCCATACCTCTATAATAACTATAATTAAGATATACCTGGTTCCACAGTTGTTTGTACTTGGTTTATACCCAGAAAATATGCATTTTAAATAGAATCAACAATACTTTGTGGACTTGGGTAATTGTTGGTCATGGAAAAATATGAAGATACCAGGAATCGGCAGATTTTGTACATGTTGCACTACGACTACTCCTACATAAATTACACATGGCTGACTCGCGCAAATACAATAGGAAAGGGATTGATATGGCCGCATTTGTCACGGTTCAGAGTGTTGAATATCTTAAAAATGCGTTACGTGGCAATTACAACTTTGACCACAATTGCTATGTAGAGTGGCGCTTTCCATCATTTTCGGCATACTGCATTGCAAAATGATTAACCCCCCTCCGCCTTCCTCTCTTGCCAGATCCACCCAAAAATTGGGCTATATGAATCCCTTCCCTACTGTGCGTTTGGGTACATTTCTACCATATATGAATAATTTGGGGAAGAACATCACACCTGGGCCACATTCTAAATGGCTCGTTAGCGGGAAGTATGAAGGACTGTTTTATAAATATCTCTGAAATACCTCCACGGTTTGATTTCACTGTGTTCGCATAGTTTGCCATTGCGTTTCCAAGTGACTCATTTTGAATTCTTCAGAAAAAAACGAACTCTTTCCGACATGTCTTCTTTCCTAATTTGATGTGCATGTACCGTATTTTTCGGAGTATAAGGCGCTCCGGAGTATAAGGCGCACAGGCCGAAAATGCATAATAAAGAAGGAAAAAAACATATATAAGTCGCACCGGAGTATAAGTCCCATTTTTGGGGGAAATGTATTTGATAAAACCCAACACCAAGAATAGACATTTGAAAGGCAATTTAAAATAAACAAAGAATAGTGAACAACAGGCTGAATAAGTGTACGTTATATGAGGCATAAATAACCAACTGAGAACGTGCCTGGTATGTTAACGTAACATATTATGGTAAGAGTCATTCAAATAACTATAACATATAGAACATGCTATACGTTTACCAAACAATCTGTCACTCCTAATCGCTAAATCCCATGAAATCTTATACGTCTAGTCTCTTACGTGAATGAGCTAAATAATATTATTTGATATTTTACGGTAATGTGTTAATAATTTCACACATAAGTCGCTCCTGAGTATAAGTCGCACCCCCGGCCAAACTATGAAAAAAACTGCGACTTATAGTCCGAAAAATACGGTACTAGTAGGGCTGGTCGATATTGCCTTTTTTTAATATCGCGATACACGATATATATCTCGATATTTTTCCTTAGCCTTGAATGAACACTTGATGCATATAATCACAGCAGTATAATGATTCTATGTGTCTACATTAAAACATTCAATGTCAATCAATCAATGTTTATTTATATAGCCCTAAATCACAAGTGTGTCAAAGGGCTGCACAAGCCACAACGACATCCTCTGTACAGAGCCCACATAAGGGCAAGGAAAAACTCACCCCAGTATGCAGTATGAATATTCTTGTTCATACTGCATTAATATATGTTACTTTTAAACTTTCATGCAGAGAAGGTCACAACTAAAAAAAAATCACTATTTTTTTCATACGGTGTTGATCTGGAAATGTTTGTCTCGGCATTTTCATGGTGTGGACGTGTGGCACCAAACAGAGATATTGACGTGCGGAGTAAGCCCTCTTCATTGTCTAGCGGGTGACTTTTCAAATGATGCTACATATTAGCAGTGTGGCCGAGTGTCCTGGGTTCGCCTATACAGTGTACTTATCTAATAAAATAATAAACGGGAGACATTAGAGCAGGTTTGGTAGCCACCGCTTCTTTAATGTCAACATCACACACCTCCTTCCACAACCACACACACCCTACGTCACAGCCCTACGGCAACAACTCTGGAGGGACAAAACTCCTCCTCCTTACTAACACACTCCGGTAACGTGGGACACCTTGAACTGTTTGTTACAGCAGTAATACTACTTTTTATAGCAACGCTTTTGCTCCACACTTGACAAATTACGGTTGTCTGTTCGACATCTTCCCACTTGAAACCAAACCACCGCCAGACGATGGACCCCCTGCTGTTTTTTGGGGGAATTAATTATTCCCCCATTTGTTACCAGATTCGCACCTTCTTTCTCTTGTATTACCACTCCGCTAGCATCACAGCTAACGTTAGCCATGCTGCTACCTCTCTGCTGGGAGAGGGCGTATACGTAAGTGACGTATGAAGTGACAGTATGTGACGTGTGTAAGAAGGTGCGCTTGTCTGTCTGTAAGAAGGAGAGACTGGAAAGAGGAGGAGAGCCTGTAGTGTAATGCTCGCAGCTAAAAGCAACTACGTGAGAACGTATACTCGATATCACGATATAGTCATTTTCTATATCGCACAGAGACAAACCCGCGATATATCGCGTATATCGATATATCGCGTATATCGATATATCGCCCAGCCCTAGGTACTAGCATCTGGTATTTAGGCACACAACACGGGTGGGCGAGACACAATGTAGCTGATCAGTGACTCATTTGCGTCTGCAGCCTATTCCACTATTCTACTTTCATAGAAGCCAGGTTCATTCATTACCTGCTTCATTAGTTCTGTCGCTGGAGGTACGCCGCCTCATGTTTTTTTTTTTACAGCCCAAATAGTTTCATGTGCTTTTAGGATCGGCGTAGGAATCCATAAACGAGAAAGATGAAGTTACTCAATGCGTCGACGGCCGTGGCGCTTTTAAATGGCTCCCTCTTGACACAATGTGAGATTCCGAGGAGGCCTCCTCAGGGATGCCAGACTCCGGCCCGAATTTTGTCAGCGTGAGTCCAATTCTGGCGGACAGTTGTGCTATCAGACTATCGCAAAGTCACACACAGCTTCACTGCCAACTGGGCTCAAAAAGACTTGTTTTGTTTTTGTTCGACGGATCTCCTGCCTCATGTGCCAAAGCCCCATAAACTGAAGATTCATGTCGTCAAGGGAACTGTTGCGAGCCTTTTCTGCCTTCTTCAGCAGCTTTATGTACTAATAAAGTCCGGTGGCACCTCAACTTACGCGTGCCGTGCCTTACGAGTAATTTGAGATCGAGCTGTCTTTCAGCTTTCTGTTAAGTCCTTTTCATCGTCGGTTAAAGTAGAATTTGTAAACCGGGTTGTGCAGTTTGAGCAATAAAGATTGTTACGTGTTGCTGTTTCGGCTTCGTGTACGCAAGAATCAATCGGTTTTGATCAGACAGTTGACGTGCACGTTTGAGCGTCCCTCAGAGATCGACGCAATCCTGCCCTCGAAACCATCGGAACTAGGAAAGTCAGTGCAAAGTAGAGGAAGCAAAAGACTAAATTGGAGCACCAACCATTAAAAATGTGTTCTACCTGTTAGCCTACCCAACGAGCATCAGTCTTCATCGCACACGCTGTAGCCAACCACAAACATGTATCCACAAAAATATGAAAAAGCTACAGATGCTGTGTTTTATTTGTTAGAGGTGTCGTATTATAACTTTTTTTCTACATTTAAAACTAGAGATGTCCGATAATGGCTTTTTTTACCGATATCCGATATTCCGATATTGTCCAACTCTTTATTACCGATACCGATATCAACCGATACCGATATATACAGTCGTGGAATTAACACATTATTATGCCTAATTTTGTTGTGATGCCCCGCTGGATGCATTAAACAATGTAACAAGGTTTTCCAAAATAAATCAACTCAAGTTATGGAAAAAAAATGCCAACATGGCACTGCCATATTTATTATTGAAGTCACAAAGTGCATTATTTTTTTTAACATGCCTCAAAACAATAACAGTGCAATACTTTTTCATAACATGGTCACTACTGCCTAGTTTCTCTTGTTATATTCTTATTTTACTGTTATATTTTTATTCTCATTGTTGCTTTTTATTTTTAGTCTTATTGTAATATGTTTCTATTCTGTTTCCATTTATACCCCCATTATTTACTTTTTACTTTTTAAATTCGATCTCAATTCTGTCCACTGCTGCTGGAATATTAATTTTCCTGAGGGAACTCTCCTGAAGGAATCAATAAAGTACTATCTATCTATCCAAGCAGCAGCTTAGAATTTGGGACATGCTCTCCCTGAGAGAGACTATGAGGAGGTTGAGGTGGGCGGGGTTGGGGTGGGCGGGGGTAGGGATTAGCGGGGGGGTTTATATCGTAGCGTCCCGGAAGAGTTAGTACTGCAAGGGATTCTGGGTATTTGTTCTGTTGTGTTTATGTTGTGTTACGGTGCGGATGTTCTCCCGAAATGTGTTTATCATTCTTGTTTGGTGTGGGTTCACAGTGTGGCACATATTTGTAACAGTGTTAAAGTTGTTTATACGGCCACCCTCAGTGTGACCTGTATGTCTGTTGACCAAGTATGCCTTGCATTAATTTGTGACGAGAACAGCCGTTAGATATTATGTGACTCAGACGGCACGCACGCAAAGGAAATGCCTTTAAGGTTTATTGGCACTCCGTACCTCTCCCTATGTCCGTGTACACAGCGGCGTTTTAAAACGTCATACATTTTACTTTTAGAAACTGATACCGATAATTATGAAATCGATACCGATCATTTCCGATATTACATTTTAAAGCATTTATCGGCCGATAATATCGACAGCCCGATATTATCGGACATCCCTATTTAAAACATTTCCTTGTGTTCTACATAAGATGTAATTGTTGTTCTTAAATGAAAGCTTGCTCCACTTCGACAGCGTCTTCTCCCCGTTGTCCATTTTGTGCTTTTTAGCGCTTCCATACGAGTCTACTGACAGATATAAGTTTGACCTTAGCTACTATCTGCTAGGATGCATGTGCATGTACGAGCCTCACAACAAGGTTTACGCACTAAAAAAATGCTGGGTTATTTGTTTATGTTTATGTTTATGGGTTGTTTCTAATGAGCTGGGTAGTTTTTGTGACCCAACCAGTAACCAGCTCTGGGGCGTTGCCCATCCCCAAAATTCAAGTAAGAACCCAGCAAGGAAGTACAATTTACCCTGCAGCTGGGTTACATTGTGGATTGATTCTCTCCTGGCGTGTCTCTACCTCCTGAGACGATGTCAAGCGGTCAGCCTCGCACTTTGGGAGGATAAAGTAAAAGAACAGGTTTGTATGTATTTTCTAAGTTACCTGATAACCTGTCACATATGAGAGAGAAATATCCCTGTCTGTATAACTCTAGTTATCCCGTCACCAGCTCCATCCAATAATTGTCACACACACACAAGGTGGGGGGGTGACGTCACACGAAGTGGGTGTGGCCTAAAACAGAATTAAAACCGGTGGTTGGGGAACACTGTCTTAAAGCACCTCTTCCTGAGGGTTTTTCAGTGTTATAACTTCACTTTTATCATTAGTTTTTCAACCAAAATGCGCCCGTTCTCCCTTTTCTGTCGACACACTGTGTCTGCTTGTAAGTACTCAGTGATTGTGCGCTGCCGAACATGCTCCTCTGCTCGTAAACCAGCAATGTCACGACGTGACTTAGACGCGGAGGGGGTGGTGGACCGGTACTTTTCAGAGACGGTATCGTACCGAAAATGATTCATTAGTATCGCGGTACTATACTAATACCGGTATACCGTACAACCCTAGTATGTATGTTTAATTTTGTTAAAAATAAAAATAATGTTGATTAAAAAAAAGACATGTAACATGCTACAATTACGATGTTTTGAGAGGGCTAAGCACAGATTAAATTGATTTCAGTTCTTTTCAACTGAGTGTTCTGTGCTCAGAAGTTGAGGTACCAGTGATGCCAGCTTTGTCCCCTCAGAGTCCAACCGGACCTAAGCAGCAGTTGCGGTCCTGAAAAAGATCCACCTGCAACCGCCGTGTGTGCCGTCTTTGCAAGTCGCCATCTTTCCATCCGCACGTCTTCATACCGCCTCCGACTTTGGGATGAGAACACAAAGCCGCTGTTGATTGAATTGCGGGAACGCTATAAGCTGCCGCTCCTCTTCCTCCCACCTTCGTCTCCCACTCGCCTTGGCACCGCTCCCGCTCGTAATTCCTGCGAACCGTCGGGCTCGCTCGCAGCCGATCCTGCAAGGCCGTGTTTATCTCCTTGTCTGATGAATCGTAAACAGGTATGGGATGGCTGCTTGTCTTTAGTGTCAGCGGCAGCGATCCGAGACAATAGACGCCGGTCCCCTCCCCGCGTTATTTGGAGTGAGGCGAAGCTCCTTTCAAGGATGCGCCACTTAAAATGACTTAGTCATTAATTTACTCCATCTGCATTACGCAACTCAAATGGAAATATTTACATTAGGGTTGTACGGTATACCGGTATTAGTATAGTACCGCGATACTAATGAATCATTTTTGGTGCTATACCGCCTCTGAAAAATACCGATCCTGCACCCCCCGCGCCCGCGTCGTGTCATTGCGGGTTTGTGAGCAGAGGAGCATGTTTGGCAGCGCACAATCACAGAGTACTTACAAGCGGACACAGTGTGTAGACAGAAAAGGGAGAACGGACGCATTTTGGCTTAAAAACTAACGATAAAGGTGAAGTTATAACACTGAAACGCCCTCAGGAAGAGGTGCTTTAAGACATGGCTAGCTAGCTAGCGGCTAACGTCCATCCGCCGTCGGCAGTGTTTTAGCTACTTCTAAATAACATAACTAAATAACAATATGTACATATATTATGTAAGTATTACGTATATATGTTATATTTTATATCGCTATATGTAGTTTATTTATACATGCATTGTCCTTTCCATCCTTACACTTTCCATCATTGTAACTGAGCTACTGTGTGGAACAATTTCCCTTGTGGATCATTAAAGTTTGTCTAAGTCTAAGTCTAAATCACTAATCCTCGCCTCCATGGCGACAAATGAAGTAAGTTTCTTACAAGTATCATCCCTGCAGGACGAGGAATAGCTAAACATGCTTCACTACACACCGTAGCTCACCGGCATCAAAATGTAAACTAACGTCATGGGTGGATCTACACCTGACATCCACTGTAATGATACCAAGTACAGGCACGTATCTAGTCGATACTACTATGATTACGTCATTATTTTTTGGCATCACAACATCTTCTTTCGTTTTTATGTATATGTAAATGTATATTATATGTATAAACTCCGGAAATATGTCCCTGGACACATGAGGACTTTGAATATGACCAATGTATGATCCTGTAACTACTTGGTATCGGCTTGATACCCAAATTTGTGGTATCATCCAAAACTAATGTAAAGTATCAAACAACAGAAGAATAAGTGATTATTACATGTGAACAGATGTGTAGATAAAACATGTTGAAAGAGAAAATAAGCAGATATTAACACTAAATGAACAAGTAGATTAATAATCCATTTTCTACCACTTGTCCTTAATAATTTCATAATAAAAGAATGATAAATGACACAATATGTTACTGCATATGTCAGCAGCTAAATTAGGAGCCTTTGTTTGTTTACTTACTACTAAGAGACAAGTTGTTTTGTATGTTCACTAGGGATGATGCTCGAAACCGGTTTTCCCGGTTGTTCGATAAGAAAAGAACCGAGTCCTCGGACTCGAATCCCTTTTTGAGAACCGGTACCCGTTATCAAGACCACTATAGTAAAGAAAAAGAGTTGGTTCTTTATTCAAATCCCTGGGAACAAACTCCGTCCCGACAAGAAATGCCCCGTGGGACATCACAAGAAATGACGTCACGTTTGCAATTTTACCAAATCATCGAACTTTAAAGGGGAACATTATCACAATTTCAGAATGGTTAAAACCATTAAAAATCAGTTCCCAGTGGCTTATTTTATTTTTCAAAGTTTTTTTCAAAATTTTACCCATCACGCAATATCCCTAAAAAAAGCTTCAAAGTGCCTGATTTTAACCATCGTTATATACACCCGTCCATTTTCCTGTGACGTCACATAGTGAAGCCAACACAAACAAACATGGCGCATAGAACAGCAAGCTATAGCGACATTAGCTCGGATTCAGACTCGGATTTCAGCGGGTTCAAGCGATTCAACAGATTACGCATGTATTGAAACGGATGGTTTTAGTGTGAAGGCAGGTAGCGAAAACGAAATTGAAGAAGAAACTGAAGCTATTGAGCCATATCGGTTTGAACCGTATGCAAGCGAAACCGACGAAAACGACACGACAGCCAGCGACACGGGAGAAAGCGAGCACGAATTCGGCGATCGCCTTCTAACCAACGATTGGTATGTGTTTGTTTGGCATTAAAGGAAACTAACAACTATGAACTAGGTTTACAGCATATGAAATACATTTGGCAACAACATGCACTTTGAGAGTGCAGACAGCCCATTTCAGGCGCTAAGAACATATATTTTTCCACGATTTCAGCACTCAGGTTAACCATTCCTAAATAGACACAAAATACTGCATTACACAAGACTACTCGAATGTACTCGAATGATTGAAAAAAATAAATGTTTTTAAGCTAAATTATTGGTAAACACAGTTTATGTATAATAATTTACGTAAAACCGCGAGTAATGAATAAAGTTTTCATCAATTAATATATTCTGTAGACATACCCTCATCCGCTCTCTTTTCCTGAAAGCTGATCTGTCCAGTTTTGGAGTTGATGTCAGCATCTGCTTTGAGTGTCGCAGGATATCCACACATTCTTGCCATCTCTGTCGTAGCATAGCTTTCGTCGGTAAAGTGTGCGGAACAAACCACTGACCATTTCGTCTGGCTTTCCCCACAGCCTCGTATTTTGAACAAATTTCTTGCCACTTTCGCATCTTTGGGCCACTGGTGCAACTTGAATCCGTCCCTGTTCGTGTTGTTACACCCTCTGACAACACAATGACGAAAGTGAGAAAATGGCGGATTGATTCCCGATGTGACGTCACGTTGTGATGTCATCGCTCCGAGAGTGAATAATAGAAAGGCGTTTAATTCGCCAAAATTCACCCATTTAGAGTTCGGAAATCGGTTAAAAAAATATATGGTCTTTTTTCTGCAACATCAAGGTATATATTGACACTTACATAGGTCTAGTGATAATGTCCCCCTTTAATATTTTTGACTCAATAAATAAAGTATTTGTATGTTCTCTATATCCAACATTGTGTATCAGTTTAATGAATTTTTTTGTAACACGGTTAACGAATGTAGCGCACATTTGTAGTTATTTCCCTACATTTCTGCACAATAACTCAGATATGGAAATACTATACTAGCGAGCAGTAGAGAATGTGAAGTGATTTGTTAAACCAAATATTATGTGTTTTTTTTCCATATACAACAACTTATCTGGACTCGATAAAAGAATCGATAAGGAATCAAGTCGATAAGAGGTTTCGATAATAGGCTCGAACTCGATAATTTCTTATCAAACATCATCCCTAATGTTCACTATTTCATTTAAGGACTTTACTGCAATAAGAAGCATATTTTTAATGTACCCTAAGATTGTGTGTTAAAATAAAGCCAATAATGCCATTTTTTTGTGGTCCCCTTTTATTAGAAAAGTACCGAAAAGTATCCAAATAATTTTAGTACCGGTACCAAAATATTGGTATCGTTACAACACTAATTTACCCTCAGTTGCCCAGCTGCCCTTTATTGATGTTTTACACGAGGTTGTTAGCCGCCTCATCATATTCAGTGTAGGTTACCTCGTTATCACTGACATACTAAACAGCGCGGTGCTCATGTGGCTGCATGTGCGAGAGAGAGATACGCGCTTAGGTGCGCGTGTTCATACAACCCAGGGGCTGCTTTGTTGTGCTCCAGCCTCCCAGGAGCACTGTGTGTGTGTGTGTGTGTGTGTGTGTGTGTGTGTGTGTGTGTGTGTGTGTGTGTGTGTGTGTGTGTGTGTGTGTGCAGATACGGCCTGGCATGTAGTGCGCAGGCAGCCGGGTGGCCTAGAAACAAGTCGGATACACCGAGGGGACGAGAACTCGCCCTGCCGAAGTGCCCACGAGCAAGGCACTTCATCCAACACGGCGACCTTTGCACGGGCGGATCAAACGCGCAGAGACAAACACGGTGCATTGTGGCGGCACGGTGAATAAAAGACACAAGGAGATCTGTGTTCAAGCAGCCGGCAGCAAATTGCACATCTGGGCTAATAAAAGCAACAGGGAAATTGCTGCCAGCGTTTCCTTCCAATCTCCCCAGTAATTCCCCACGAGCTCTGGCATTAGCGCCTTAGCACCACCCCCCCCCCCAAACACCTCCCCCCGCCCATCTCAACCACCGACTCCATCGCAGCAAGGAGGCCCATGGCATTATCAGTTTAACTTTGAATGCATTGTCCTTCTTACAGCAGCACGTGACCTGGTGTAGTATATACAGATTATATAATCTTGTGTTTATTAGCGCAGTGTTTTTTCAACCACTGTGCCGCGGCACACTAGTGCAGTGCACACCACCAGCAGAAAACGTTAAAAAAATGAAAATCTGCAGCCGATATTGACGGTAAAAAGTAGAGATGTCCGATAATATCGGACTGCCGATATTATCGGCCGATAAATGTAACATCGGAAATTATCGGTATCGGTTTCAAAAAGTAAAATGTATGACTTTTTAAAACGCCACTGTGTAGACGGACGTAGGGAGAAGTACAGAGCGCCAATAAACCTTAAAGGCACCGCCTTTGCGTGCCGGCCCAGTCACATAATATCAACGGCTTTTCACACACACAAGCGAATGCAAATGCATACTTGGTCAACAGCCATACAGGTCACACTGAGGGTGGCCGTATAAACAACTTTAGCACTGTTACAAATATGCGCCACACTGTGAACCCACACCAAACAAGAATGACAAAGACATTTCGGGAGAACATACGCACCGTAACATGACATAAACACGACAGAACAAATACCCAGAACCCCTTGCAGCACTAACTCTTCCGGGACGCTACAATATACACCCCGTCTACAATTCTCCTAAAATGTCATAAAAGGTCTTAAGTACGATTTTGAAAGGTCTTAAAAATCTATTGGCGTTACTTTTATTTAAAACATGCATAAACTTCAGTCTCGCTTTGAAATGTTTCGATTTTTGAGTATGCCATAACGCAACTACACAGCTGCTCGGTCAGAATTTATAGTTTGTTTGTTTTTTATTCTGACTTCCAAACAAATCTTGGTTTACAACAGCGAGGGTTCTGGTCGTTTAAGTTAGGTTAAGCGTTTCGTATTCCAATGTGAAAGAGCTGCAAGTAATTCCGGGCCTCCAATTTTCCTTCTGGTCTTTTGTATGTTTTTTTTGCCTGTATGGATGTGAAATGGGTCTTAAATTGTATTTATTATGGTATTTCAAAAGTCTTAAATTTGACTTGTTGAAACCTGCAGAGACCGCGTTAATTGAACAAAATTGCAGTCTAAAACACAGTTGTCAATATAATAATATACCAAATAATTACAGTTGCATATTGTTACAGACACCAAGTTTCCAATGAATATTAGAAAGCACCCAGTAACAAATGTGTCCGCATCATTCCACTTACTGCGTCATGAGCTTAACATAATGAATTATTGTAACCACTAGGTGTCGTCAAAAAGCAAATACCGTTCCACTTCAATTTAAAGACAGCCTCAGTCTATTTCAGATGGTTAATGTTGCTAATCACCATTTTTTAAACAAGAAATAACTTATCACACTGGTGGAAAACATTAAACAACTCTCGCTCTGATGTTAGCGTGTTGTGCACTTAATAGGCTAGTGCAATTTAGCATTGATGAGGCCTGCTGGCAAGCTAGGGAGGCCCACCAAATTTATGCAAAGTTAAAGTTAAAGTACCACTAATAGTCTCACGCACACACTAGGTGTGGTGAAATTACCCTCTGCATTTGACCCATCCCCTTGTTCCACCCCCTGGGAGGTGAGGGGAGCAGTGAGCAGCAGCAGTGGCCGCGGCAAGGAATCATTTTTGGTGATTTAACCCCCAATTCCAACCCTTGATGCTGAGTGCCAAGCAGGGAGGTAATGGGTTCAATTTTTATAGTCTTTGGTATGACTCGGTTTGAACTCACGACCTACCGATATCAGGGCAGACACAAGGCCACTGAGAAGGCTATATAAATATAATATAAAATAAATAAATACAATAAAATATATATATTCCACATGGACATATTTTTTAGGGTAAATACTGCATTTCTTGTGTTTTGCATATTAAAAAAACTGTGTTTTCTTTTACAAAAATGTGAAAAAAATAATAAAAACTTAAAATTGACAGATAAATCTAAAGTTGATCCAGAGATTTAAGTGTTAGATGTAAAACAAAAATAAAACATGTAAGACTTTTTTTTTGTTTTTTTCAAATATTTTTATTGAATTTTGCAGACAGTACAGTATGATGGATCATGGCAACAGCAAGTTGAGGTATCTGCACATTTTACAATATGTAACATAATAAACCCCACCCCTTACAATACCCACCCACAACAAATATAGACACACATGAATGTAAGACTTATTTTTAACTTTCTTTTAGATTCTCCAAAATTCTATTTTTCAAAAAATAAAAAATAAAAAAAAACATCACTATGACATTAATTCAAGACTCCAATTACTTCACATCAAAAATTCCTCTTTGAAATTGTTCTGGGCAAAATATAGAATTTTATTATTTTGCCCTAAAAACATGGTTTTCATTGACAAAAAGGGCATAAAACACAAACATGTTTTACTTTATATTGACAGAAAGCCTTGAAGTTGATCCAGAGAATCCTTAGTTTGTTTGCTTTATGTCACGTCTCAAAAGTGGTGCTCATTAGCCTCACACAGTGCTATATGCCACCTAGTGGTGGGTCTGAGAAGTGCCTCTACATCACATAAATTTATATATATTTTTTCATACGGGTTACAATAACATGACATATAACATGTGCTCTGTTTGAGGAATTGTACTTTTCAAACATTCTACATGGCACAATGATACACGCATGTATGATTTGTGGTGATAATCATATCGGATCGGTATCGGCCAGTAATCAAGGTTCCAATCGGAAGTTAAAACGTATCAGGAAAACCCTTACTAGTTCTGACATTTCAGATTCACTATCAACTTTATTGGCTAAGTATGATTAAAATTCTCTTTCGTTTTCTCAAGGTTGTCAGATCTGCCAATGAATGTAACCAAGTTACAATTTTGAACTTTCCACATCAACCCGAGTTCAACTTTTGCCAAGAAAAAGTATCCAAAACAGCCAGTCAGAGTGATGATTAGGAAGCAATGAAAAACAACGATAAACTCTCTCATTACCAATGAGCAATCATGCTTGCTCATTCCCAGTCAATGTTGGGATTAGTCCTGCGCCATAATTGGGTCAAATCCTCATTCTTTTGTTTCCGTCAGGCTCTGTCACCCCGTGCTGTTAGACTAAAAAAGCCGCAGATATATACCGGTACGAAAGATTTTGCAAATGTTTATTTTCTTACCTTCAGTGTTTCCAAACGGTGCCTGTCACACGGCAGTAAAACGGCTGATCAAACAAAACATAAATCTTTATCATGTACCCACAAGCTGCAGAAGCTCGCTCTCCAATCAGCTGAACAGACACACTAACTCCACGCTGACATTTTTGGTGAATTTACGAAACTGAAACAATACAGGGTGCCATTTTAAACTACTACTCGAAATACACTATATTGCCAAAAGTATTTGGCCACCTGCCTTGACTCACATATCAACTTAAAGTGCCATCCCATTCCTAACCCATAGGGTTCAATATGATGTCGGTCCACCTTTTGCAACTATTACAGCTTCAACTCTTCTGGCAAGGCTGTCCACAAGGTTGCGGAGTGTATTTTTAGAAAATTTCCACCATTCTTCCAAAAGCGCATTGGTGAGGTCACACACTGATGTTGGTGGAGAAGGCCTGGCTCTCAGTCTCCGTTCTAATTCATCCCAAAGGTGTTCTATCGGGTTCAGGTCAGGACTCTGTGCAGGCCAGTCAAGTTCATCCACACCAGACTCTGTTATCCATGTCTTTATGGACCTTGCTTTGTGCACTGGTGCACAGTCATGTTGAAAGAGGAAGGGGCCCGCTCCAAACTGTTCCCACAAGGTTGGGAGCTTGGAATTGTCCAAAATGTTTTGGTATCCTGGAGCATTCAAAGTTCCTTTCACTAAGGGGCCAAACCCAACTCCTGAAAAACAATCCCACACCATAATTCCTCCTCCACCAAATTTCACACTCAGCACAATGCAGTCCGAAATGTAGCGTTCTCCTGGCAACCAAACCCAGAATCGTCCATCAGATTGCCAGATGGAAAAACGTGATTCATCACTCCAGAGAAGGCGTCTCCACTGCTCTGGAGTCCAGTCACTGTGTGCTTCTCACCACTGCATCCAACGCTTTGCATTGGACTTGGTGATGTATGGCTTAGATGCAGCTGCTCGGCCATGGAAAACCATTCCATGAAGCTCTCTGCGTACTGTACGTTGGCTAATTGGAAGGTCACATCACGTTTGGAGCTCTGTAGCAACTGACTGTGCAGAAAGTCTTTGCACTATACGCTTCAGCATCCGCTGACCCCTCTCTGTCAGTTTACGTGGCCTACCACTTGGTGGCCGAGTTGCTGTTGTTCCCAAACTTTTAAATTTTCTTATAATAAAGCCGACAGTTGACTTTGAGCTAAATAATATTATTTGATATTTTACGGTTATCCATCCATCCATCCATTTTCTACCGCTTATTCCCTTCGGGGTCGCGGGGGACGCTGGAGCCTATCTCAGCTACAATCGGGCGGAAGGCGGGGTACACCCTGGACAAGTCGCGGTTATGTGTTAATAATTTCACACATAAGTTGCACCCCCAACCAAACTATGAAAAAAACTGCAACTTATAGTCCAAAAAATACGGTATATGAAAACCTCTAAAGGCTTAGTGGCCACATGCGTGGACAGCACCTTTTAGCTCTTATTTCCAAAATTGTGTAACCTACTGAATTGGGGTCTTATGGCCCCTATGTGGACACGTATACTGCCATCTGGTGGTGTCAGAAGAGTATAACATACAATGGAATTTGGGAAAAAAAAGTGTAAAAATAAGAATTAGCATGTCACTAAACATGAAGTGGCCCTGCGATGAGGTGGCGACTTGTCCAGGGTGTACCCCGCCTTCCGCCCGATTGTAGCTGAGATAGGCTCCAGCGCCCCCCGCGACCCCAAAAGGGAATAAGCGGTAGAAAATGGATGGATGGATAAACATGAAGTGGCCCTGCGATGAGATGGCGACTTGTCCAGAGTGTACTCCGCCTTCCGCCCGATTGTAGCTGAGATAGGCTCCAGCAGCCCCCACGACCCCAAAGGGAATAAGCGGTAGAAAATGGATGGATGGATGGATAAACATGAAGTGCACGTTTGTTACTTAGACTTAGACTTCCTTTTTATTGTCATTCAAATTTGAACTTTACAGCACAGATAAGAACGAAATTTCGTTACATAAGCTCATGGTAGTGCAGTATAAAAAAGCAATAAGGTACATGTATAAATAAATAAATATATTGAAATAATATATAAATATATATATAAAATAAATAAATATATATAAATAAATACAATAAACTTATGGACTAAAGTACATCTTATAAAAAGATGATTCTTAGTTTTTATTCTAATTAGGGTCCAATAAGCCCAAATGGCAAAGAGAAATAAAAAATAGCATGTAAACAAACAGCTTGGGCTTTTAATGCAAAACATTATGGCCATTAAGAAAGAAAAATCCATAAATTAGCCGCGTCGTACAAAGCTTAGGGAAAAAGTAGCAGCTGGTAGTTCGAAAAATACGGTAGCATTGAGCTAGCACAATTTTAAAAGTGGAGCCTTACTGTACGCTCACGTCTTTTTTAACAGGCACGCTTGCTTAGTTTGCATGGAAAATTGCAACACGACCAAGAAGCAGTCCGGCTGAGTCCGCTCTGGCTTCTTGTCTGCAACCGCATATAACGTCACGTGAAACAAAGATATCGAAATATTTTGCGTGAATCGAATTCGGTCGGTGCCTTTAAAAAATACCGAATTCGGTAGCCATCTCTACTGAGCCTCGGTTTTTAAGATAACGTTGTCGCAGTGTTGAAGGCACGTTGTGGATTATTTCTGTTGATTTGGGACGGCCACAATAGAAACGCTGTATCGATCCGTTGTGGTGAAGAAGGAGCTGAGCCGGAAGGCAAAGCTCTCAATTTACCGGTCGATCTACGTTCCCATCCTCACCTATGGTCATGAGCTTTGGGTTATGACCGAAAGGACAAGATCACGGGTACAAGCGTCCGAAATTAGTTTCCTCCGCCGGGTGGCGGGGCTCTCCCTTAGAGATAGGGTGAGGAGCCCCGTCATCCGGGAGGAGCTCAAAGTAAAGCCGCTGCTCCTCCATTTCGAGAGGAGCCAGATGAGGTGGTTCGGGCATCTGGTCAGGATGCCACCCGAAGGCCTCCCTAGGGAGGTGTTTAGGGCACTTCCGACCGGTAGGAGGCCACGGGGAAGACCCAGGACACGTTAGGAAGACTGGACGTTAGGAGGAGCTGGACGAAGTGGCTGGGGAGAGGGAAGTCTGGGCTTCTCTGCTTAGGCTGCTGCCCCCGCGACCCGACCTCGGATAAGCGGAAGAAGATGGATGGATGGACAAAAGAAACGAGTCCATACAAATAATCCTGAAAAGCTCCTAATTTGCTGGCTGGCGCTGCGACTCTAGCAGATGTTTGTCAGGGAAGTGCAGTCAGATACGAGCCGTGATTAATGTGTTTTAGCGACCATATTAAAGAGCGCGTAATGGTCATTTCTCATTATCAATGAAAGAGCTGCATTATTTTGAACTGAGCTTTTGTTACTTGCTATTTAATTTATATACTATGTATTTGCAGTGTTGGCGTTAACACACTTTTTGTGTCTTTTTGCGCCTTGAAATCAGAAAGGACGCGCATTTCCGTAAGTATGCGCGTCCACGGGACCCCACGGCACATTCTAAAAATACTATTAAAATAAACACAAAAAAAATTACAAAAGTGGAATAAAAAAGCTGGCAGGTGAAATGTAATTTAGAAAAAGTTGCAATGTTGACTAATAAAACAAAGCTGTTTTTTTTCTTTAAAACTGTCATTGCTTAAAACATAATATTGAATCAAAATCAATGGGTTTTTTTTTTTAATTATTGACCTATCCAAGTATAGGTCACATCAAGTATTCGACTTTGAAAAATATTTTTTTGTGGAAGATTTAGCATATTTTGTGTTTGCCATAAAAAGACAATTTTCTTTGACAGAAAGGGCAGAAAACAAACAAAAAAACAACATTAAAAAAAAAACAGAATTGCCGATAGATCTGAAGTTGATGAATGTTTATAACTGAATACATTTACATAAAAAATTGTTTTTTTTGTATTATTTTTTTAATGAATAAAGTAACGTTTATGACAACCTTTTTCCAAAACACAATATCATCATAGGCAGTCACTCGAACGAGTATGACGATCCTCCTGGTAGGGGTGTATCCCTTTATGGAGGATGCCTGTTCGTGGCTTTGTTTAACGTGGGGAGACTGGTGCACAGAAAATCCCCACACGATCCTTGACAGAATCGGGTCAGGGTCCAGTGGCATGGAGTCCAAGACGACTGGGGACCCTTTTCTGCTGCAGCCTTCTTCCGCCATCGCAGCCGTTGTGGTAGTTCTTAAATCTACCGTCTTACGCCTGCACCGCCGTTGAGGTCTTCACCGTATCCCTGGCTAGGGGCAAGTCAGGTACTAGGCCTTTGTCAGGTTCAAACACTGATGACATCTATTAATCAGACAAGAAGCAAGGAATCATGCAGAGACAGAGTTCAATTTAGCTCATGGGGAGAACGCATGGAGCTGCACACTTAGTCACAGTCTCGACCTACGCTCTAAGGTTCAGCTCCTGCGTCTCTCTATTTATTCAGGAGTTCCACAGTCAACAATTCTGAGGCCGCCTCTAAAAGGAGTGGTCACATATATCATGCAAAGCAGGTCCAGTACGCACGATACGTGACGGAATGTGCTGGGGGCCTTGTGATTTCGCCTTGTCCCCGCTTCTTCTGCGTGTTGTCATCTTATCTTCGTTGAGGTCCTTGAAGTCTCTGCTTCGTCTGCGTGCTGTCATCTTATCTTCGTTGAGGTCCTTGAAGTCCTTGGCTGTTAGCGGGCTAAAACAAAGATAACATCTACGGCTGAGGCCACCCCTCAGACAAGAAGCTTTTGTCCTTGCATAGATTAGAAAAGTCTAACTTGAGCACAATAGCTAATAACTAAAGCAACAGACTTTAAGCATACTAAAGTTAGTGTGACAATATATCCATAATTATTCTAACAGCCACCTGGGGTAACAGTAATAAAGGGGTTAACCTCCTAGTGCCCCAAGTCCCCATAGAGGAGCCTCCACTGCCGGATGCACTTTAACGTCATGCCCAGGACATACACAATATAGAATGTGAGCTATAACAGGATAATGCATACATTTATCATTTGTTTTCAAAACGGTTACAAAAAAGTGGGACCCCAAAAATTTACCCTGAGACCCCATTTTTATGACTTTTTGGACCCCATTTAGAAAATTCCTAGCGCCAACACTGTATTTGTGCATTTTCTATAACAACACCCAGGCGGATACGTGTTCTTGAGGTTCTGTTTTTGATTGACAGACAAGTCTAACAATTTACCCTCCCTATTTTCCCTCCCTCCCACCTCTTCATGGCGTTGTAATTTATTGTAATGTTTTACCTAAATGGATGCCGGGGGTGTTTAATTGCTCAGCAGTTCAATAAATGGAACATGTTACTGCCGAGGCTCCAATTGCGAGGCAGACGTAAAGCCCCTCTGCGGCCCGCGCTTAGTCTCGAAGGGCACGGCCAGCGTGTCACTTGGGTTCAAAAGCCAGGCTCATGTCATCTTTAGAATGTGGACGAAAGAGCTGCATTATTTATAACTGAGCTTCTGCTATTTGCTATTTAATCCACACTATAATGCCAAAAGTATTTGGCCACCTGCCTTTACTCACATATGAACTTGAAGTGCCATCCCATGGAATTGTCCAACATGTTTTGGTATCCTGGAGCATTCAAAGTTCCTTTCACTGGAACTAAGGGGCCAAGCCCAACTCCTGAAAAACAACCCCACACCATAATTCCTCCTCCACCAAATTTCACACAATGTAGTCCTGGGGCGGTATAGCTCGGTTGGTAGAGTGGCCGTGCCAGCAACTTTAGGGTTCCAGGTTTGATCCCCGCTTCCGCCATCCTAGTCACTGCCGTTGTGTCCTTTGGCAAGACACTTTACCCACCTTCTCCCAGTGCCACCCACACTGGTTTAAATGTAACTTAGATATTGGGTTTCACTATGTAAAGCGCTTTGAGTCACTAGAGAAAAAGCGCTATATAAATATAATTCACTTCACTTCACTTCAGTCCGAAATGTACCATTCTCCTGGCAGCCTCCAAACCCAGACTGGTCCATCAGATTGCCAGATGGAAAAGCGTGATTCATCACTCCAGAGAAGGCGTCTCTACTGCTCTAGAGTCCAGTGGCGACGTGCTTTACACCACTGCATCCCACGCTTTGCATTGGACTTGGTGATGTATGGCTTAGATGCAGCTGATTGGCCATGGAAACCCATTCCATGATTCTCTCTGCGTACTGTACGTGGGCTAATTGGAAGGTCACATGAAGTTTGGAGCTCTGTAGCAACTGACTGTGCAGAAAGTCTTTGCACTATGCGCTTCAGCATCCGCTGAGTTGACCCCTCTCTGTCAGTTTACGTGGCATGACACTTGGTGGCTGAGTTGCTGTTGTTCCTAAACTCTTCCATTTTCTTATAATAAAGCCGACAGTTGACTTTGGAATATTTAGGAGCGAGGAAATTCCACGACTGGATTTGTTGCACAGGTGGCATCCTATGACAGTTCCACCCTGGAAATCACTGAGAGCGGCCCATTCTTTCACAAATGTTTGTAGAAACAGTCTCCATGCCTAAGTGCTTGATTTTATACACTGGGCCAAGTGATTAGGACACCTGATTCCGATCATTTGGATGGGTGGCCAAATACTTTTGGCAATATAGTGTATTTTTGAATACTTTTCACTCAATACATTTGTCTATCTGATAATGATTTAAGCTTTTATTCTTTAATAATTGCATATCCTTGTCTGGGATGTTGTACATCCGCTGCGGTAGGCCAGGAATTGGTATAGTGTTATCAATTTGATCGTTTTTTACATATATCTTCTATTATCCATCCAAAACTCTTAAATGGGAACATTATCACAATTTCAGAATGATTAAAACCATTAAAAATCAGTTCCCAGTGGCTTATTATATTTTTCGAAGTTTTTTTCAAAATTTTACCCATCACGCAATATCCCTAAAAAAAGCTTCAAAGTGCCTGATTTTAACCATCGTTAAAAACACCCGTCCATTTTCCTGTGACGTCACATAGTGAAGCCAACACAAACAAACATGGTGGAAAGAACAGCAAGCTATAGCGACATTAGCTCGGATTCAGACTCGGATTTCAGCGGCTTAAGCGATTCAACAGATTACGAATGTATTGAAACGGATGGTTGTAGTGTGGAGGCAGGTAGTGAAAACGAAATTGAAGAAGAAACTGAAGCTATTGAGCCATATCGGTTTGAACCGTATGCAAGCGAAACCGACGAAAACGACACGACAGCCAGCGACACGGGAGAAAGCGAGGACGAATTCGGCGATCGCCTTCTAACCAACGATTGGTATGTGTTTGTTTGGCATTAAAGGAAACTAACAACTATGAACTAGGTTTACAGCATGTGAAATACATTTGGCAACAACATGCACTTTGAGAGTGCAGACAGCCCAATTTTCGTCAATTAATATATTCTGTAGACATACCCTCATGTCAGTAGGCCAGGGAAGCTAGGGTCGATATTCTTCTCTTGATCATCTTCGGTGGCATAAGGGACGGTGTGAGCCAAGACATCCAGGGGGGTTTAGCTCGCTCGTCTGCAGGAACAAACTGCCGCCATTGCTTGCCGTGCTAGCGAGGTCCTTTGTCCCTGAATTGCTCACACACTCCGGCAGATTCAATGGGGGTCTGGCGGCAGATTTCTTTGACTTTATCGTTGGAAATGCATCTGCTTTGAGTGTCGCAGGATATCCACACATTCTTGCCATCTCTGTCGTGGCATAGCTTTCGTCGGTAAAGTGTGCGGAACAAACGTCCAATTTCTTGCCACTTTCGCATCTTTGGGCCACTGGTGCCACTTGAATCTGTCCCTGTTCGTGTTGTTACACCCTCCGACAACACACCGACGAGGCATGATGTCTCCAAGGTATGGAAAACAGTCGAAAAAACGGAAAATAACAGAGCTGATTTGACTCGGTGTTTGAGAAAATGGCGAATTGCTTCCCGATGTGACGTCACATTGTGACGTCATCGCTCCGAGAGTGAATATTAGAAAGGCGTTTAATTTGCCAAAATTCACCCATTTAGAGTTCGGAAATCGGTTAAAAAAATATATGGTCTTTTTTCTGCAACATCAAGGTATATATTGACGCTTACATAGGTCTGGTGATAATGTTCCCCTTTAATCTTTTTCTTTTTTTGGGCAATTTAGTAGTACTTGATGATATCCCACCATTATCTGCTCCATTTCGATCCAGTCACAAATCAGAGTATGCCTTACCGCCAAAGGTTTGAAGTTGATGCGCTCACGGATCGTAGTAATGACAGGCGGTTGCCCCCTCGTCAACAAAGGGCTGGCCAAGACCAGGCAAGACCCGCCTTACACTGCTTCTGATTGGTTTATATTGCATGGTCCTTTTCATGGTTGGTTAGATTTAGTCTCAAGCGACTGGTGTCACTTGGTGGCTGACTTGCTGTTGTTCCCAAACTCTTCACTTTCCTTATAATAAAGTTGACTTTGGAATATCTAGGAGCGAGTAAATTTCACGACTGGAATTGTTGCACAGCCGAAAGGAGATGAGACCGCAGAGCTCGCGGAGACGGAGCGCAATCTGGCGAGTGTACTTCCAGGCTGGTTCACAGGGGACCGGAGAAGAAACTGCACTGGATTACAGCGATGGTCGCCGTGATAATGCAGAACTTGAAATTAACACAGCAGGCTTAGCGCCACTGACTGAACGACCCCGTTATGAAACTTGATTTTGATACGTGCTATAAAGTCCGGTCCCTGTGGAGCCTGTCTCCGTCACACCACTGGAGGGCTTTGTTGGGAAAAGCATGCTGTGAAGAAATCCATTTGATCATCCATGCGTGGGCCACAATGTATATTTGAATAATCCCAGTGAGAGTGATGATTTCTTCTATCTGAATGCCATTGAATGTATCGGGTCATTGGCGCCTGAGTCTCAAATGCTATTTTCTCTCAGAGCCATTTGCCAGATCTTACTGCGAATGGCGAGCTGACATTCAGTAATCATGGCCCCGTGACCGTCGTGACCGTCCAGCATTAAGATCTTTTACTTTTCGCTCGCACTCAACCAGAAGAGAAAAGGGAAGAATTCTTGACACTTTTTCCTCTGCAGATACGGTTGACATTTTGTCCTCCCGAGACACTCGCTTCAACCCGATGGTGACTTTACCAGATGTGAGCATGTTCTTCATGTCATTTCACATGCACAATCTGCCCCCAGATTAGGACACATTAATCCAGCGGTCCCCAAACGCCGGCCCGCCAGCGCTCAAAATCCGGCCCACGGGAAGTCCCAAGTTTTTTATTATTAAGTATGACTTTTCTAATCCATTTTCTACCGCTTGTTACTCTCGGTGTCTCCTAGCTGCTCAGGCAACTCATACTGTCTAAAAATGCATTTTCCCATTGATAACGTCACATCATCGCGCTCGGAGAATATATATATATATATATATATATATATTGTTGCGTTTTGGACCAGTTGTTCCTCCCAGGGAATTCAAGTCACAAGTCGCTCCCAAGCTCTTTACGACACTTAAAGCTGAGTAGAAAAACCACCAGAGACAGAATAGGTATTTTGTCATATATTTGCAAAGCTTTGCATATATACATTGAGACCAGTCCAGCATAGAACATTCAATCGCTTCGCTAAAATGGTCTGCCCTCTCCCCTCTTAAGTCTCTCTAGTCAAAACACATGCCCATTATCTCTCTTTCTACATTCCTCACTCGAGGTTAAGCACACAGTTTTGCAGACAACCAAAAGACCACAATTGAAAGAAAAACACTAGCTGTTTTGTAATATGATTATGAAATGAAAAGAAGTAACACTTAAATTCGGATATATGTAAATATCTGCCTCCGACAATATATATATATATATATATATATATATATATATATATATATATATATATATATATATATATATATATATATATATATATATCTTCTCCTCAAACTCGGGTCCTCTACCAGAGGCCTGGGAGTTTGAGGTTTCTGCGCAGTATCTTGGCTGTTCCTAGGACTGCGCTCTTCTGGACTGAGGGATCTGTTGGAGCCACTCCCTCAGTTTGGGGGTTACTGTTCCGAGCGCCCCCACTACCACAGGGACCACGCTAGCCTTGACCTTCCACATTTGTGCCAGCTCTTTCAATATATATATATATACAAACCCCGTTTCCATATGAGTTGGGAAATTGTGTTAGATGTAAATATAAACAGAATACAATGATTTGCAAATCATTTTCAACCCATATTCAGTTGAATATGCTACAAAGACAATATATTTGATGTTCAAACTGATAAAACTTTTTTTTTTGTTGCAAATAATCATTAACTTTAGAATTTGATGCCAGCAACACGTGACAAAGAAGTTGGGAAAGGTGGCAATAAATACTGATACATTTGAGGAATACTCGTCAAACACTTATTTGGAACATCCCACAGGTGATCAGGCAAATTCAGCCATGATTGGGTATAAAAGTAGATTCCATGAAATGCTCAGTCATTCACAAACAAGGATGGGGCGAGGGTCACCACTTTGTCAACAAATGCGTGAGCAAATTGTTGAACAGTTTAAGAAAAACCTTTCTCAACCAGCTATTGCAAGGAATTTAGGGATTTCACCATCTACGGTCCGTAATATCATCAAAGGGTTCAGAGAATCTGGAGAAATCACTGCACGTAAGCAGCTAAACCCGTGATCTTCGATCCCTCAGGCTGTACTGCATCAACAAGCGACGTCAGTGTGTAAAGGATATCACCACATGGGCTCAGGAACACTTCAGAATTCCACTGTCAGTAACTACAGTTGGTCGCTACATCTGTAAGTGCAAGTTAAAACTCTCCTATGCAAGGCGAAAACCGTTTATCAACAACACCCAGAAACGCCGTCGGCTTCGCTGGGCCTGAGCTCATCTAAGATGGACTGATACAAAGTGGAAAAGTGTTCTGTGGTCTGACGAGTCCACATTTCAAATTGTTTTTGTGGATGTCTTGTACTCCGGACCAGAGGAAAATAACTATAGACGCAAAGTTCAAAAGCCGGCATATGTGATGGTATGGGGGTGTATTCGTGCCCAAGACATGGGTAACTTACACATCTGTGAAGGCACCATTAATGCTGAAAGGTACATACAGGTTTTGGAGCAACATTTGTTGCCATCCAAGCAACATCTTTTTCATGGACGCCCCTGCTTATTTCAGCAAGACAATACCAAGCCACATTCTGCACGTGTTACAACAGCGTGGCTTTGTAGTAAAAGAGTGCAGGTACTAGACTGGCCAGCCTGTAGTCCAGACCTGTCTCCCATTGAAAATGTGTGGCGCATTATGAAGCCTAAAATACCACAACGGAGACCCCCGGACTGTTGAACAACTTAAGCTGTACATCAAGCAAGAATGTGAAGGAATTCCACCTGAAAAGCTTAAAAAATTAAAAAACCGTTTACTGAGTGTTGTTAAAAGGAAAGGCCATGTAACACAGTGGTAAAAATGCCCCTGTGCCAACTTTTTTGCAATGCGCTGCTGCCATTAAAATTGTAAGTTAATGATTATCTGCAATAAAAAAAATTATGTTTCTCAGTTCGAACATTAAATATCTTGTCTTGGCAGTCTATTCAATTGAATATAAGTTGAAAAAGATTTGCAAATCATTTTATTCTGTTTTTATTTACCGTTTACACAACATGCCAACATCACTGATTTGGGGTTTTGTAAATTGCGACATTACCTAGAGCAGGGGTCGGGAACCTTTTTGGCTTAGAGAGCCATAAAAGCCAAATATTTTCAAATGTATTTCCGTGAGAGCCATATAATATTTTTTAACACTGAATACAACTAGATGCGTGCATTTTTAAGTAAGACCAACCTTTTTACAGTATAATAAGTCTCTTATTCTTTTTAATAACATTGTTATTCTGAAACTAACCAATGATAAATAAAATACTTCTTACCGTCGCGACTTCTTGAACAGGTGCGGTAGAAAACGGATGAATGGATTAAAATGCATGAGAATGTTTTATATTTTGTACGTTATTTTTAACACTGTGATTACCAGCGGAATTATTCCTTACTTATCGTGTTAAGCAATGTCAGCTAAGATTTATCTGAGAGCCAGATGCAGTCATCAAAAGAGCCACATCTGGCTCTCGAGCCATAGGTTCCCTACCCCTGACCTAGAGGTAGCTTGGCTGAGTCCACTCTCAGTGCTGCTGGAGTGACCGTCAAGTGCGACGGTTGAGTGTCATGTCACGTACAGACCAATGGCACCGTTGGATTTTAAGTGAACGGTGGGATTCGGTACTAGGGATGTCCGATAATGGCTTTTTGCCGATATCCGATGTTCTGATATTGTCCAACTCTTTAATTACCGATACCGATATCAACCGATATATACAGTCGTGGAATTAACATATTATTATGCCTAATTTGGACAACCAGGTATGGTGAAGATAAAGTCCTATTTCAAAAATAAGATAAATAAATTAAAAACATTTTCTTGAATAAAAAAGAAAGTAAAACTATATAAAAACAGTTACTGTATTTTTCGGAGTATAAGTCGCACCGGAGTATAAGTCGCACCTGCCGAAAATGCATAATAAAGAAGGAAAAAAACATATATAAGTCGCACTGGAGCCCGGCCAAACTATGAAAAAAACTGTGACTTATAGTCCGAAAAATACGGTACATAGAAACTAGTAATTAATGAAAATGAGTAAAATTAACTATTAGTGGACCAGCAGCACGCACAATCATGTGGGCTTACGGACTGTATCCCTTGCAGACTGTATTGATATATATTGATATATAATGTAGGAACCAGAATATTAATAACAGAAAGAAACAACCCTTTTGTGCGAATGAGTGTAAATGGGGGAGGGAGTTTTTTTGGTTTGGTGCACTAATTGTAAGTGTATCTTGTGTTTTTTATGTTGATTTAGTAAAAAAAAAAAAAAAAACGATACCGATTATAAAAAAAAAAACGATACCAATAATTTCCGATATTATCGGACATCTCTATTCGGTACCCATCCCTACTGATCTCAGTGTGTCTGCGTACTGCCTGACGACTGAAACAATGTGGGGAAGAGAAGTCAACCTGAACTCCTCACTGCTAATACGTTTCTAAAAATAAGATCCGGCTTCCAACGACAGTCGGCATCAGCCTCTGATGCTCATCCAACTGCACTCAAACCTTCTTACCCGTGTTCAACGTGGCCTTTGTCTAATGTTTTATGAAGACATCGGTGTGATGTTCCGTTCATGTCTGATTAGATTTCCTTTTGGTGGATTCCACAGTGCAAGACTACGGGCCACACGAGGGTGGCATAGTTAAGGACTACGGGTTTGGGGCGCCAATAATAGTCGGCGCCTTTGTGATAAAGAACATTGGGTGTCATGAGAACACAGCGCCTGTTGATCTTTGCAAATGTCATCCTCTGTTGCGCCTTTGTGCTTGTTATTCGCTCATTTGTGCATTGGCCATGGATTATTCAACAGTGCTAGAATATTTATTCGCAGGCACAGCTTGCGCTCGGCGAAACGGAGGATCAGAGAGCAGGGGCGATTGGAATTTTCGTAACGCCTGTTTCCGTTTTACGCTCGCCACACGTGAACACAGGGAGCGGTCTACTTTACTGGAAGTAACTAACAGGAACTTTGGCAGGCGCATGGCGAGTATGACGGCTCAAGATTGACCGTCCACACGTCGATGGACGCCTCAGAACATGAGGCGAGCTATAATCAAAAAACACAGCCAAACGCTGTTCAGAGGGACAATTAAACTGGGACATCTGCCACCGCTGACAAGAGAGGGCTCCCAGCCACGGCGATTAAAGGGCTTTGTTAGCTGCTGTAACCCTTCAGTGTCTGAGCCATGACGCTCCTCGCCACTCAGGGCCTCGCCGCGTTCAGGAATTCATCCGCGGTAGCAGAATAAGCACTCATAGCGTGCAAAGTGGTCCGAGTCCAGAAGACATACGTGTTGCGTATCCGCCTGAAAGCCAGCGTTCCTCTGCAGTTTACTAGGAAAGTAACCATGCAGACATTTCATATCACCATTTTTAAATAGTGAACACACTGAATTAAAGGCCTACTGAAATGCGATTTTCTTATTTAAACGGGGATAGCAGGTCCATTCTATGTGTCATACTTGATCATTTGATCATGCTGAAAGGATTTAGTGGAGAACATCGACGATAAAGTTCGCAACTTTTGGTCGCTGATAAAAAAGCCTTGCCTGTACCGGAAGTAGCAGACGAGTAGCGTGACGTCACAGGTTGTGGAGCTCCTCACATCTGCACATTGTTTACAATCATGGCCACCAGCAGCGAGAGCGAATCGGACCGAGAAAGCGACGATTTTCCCATTAATTTGAGCGAGGATGAAAGATTTGTGGATGAGGAAAGTGAGAGTGAAGGACTAGAGGGCAGTGGGAGCGATTCAGATAGGGAAGATGCTGTGAGAGGCGGGTGTGACCTGATATTCAGCTGGGAATGACTAAAACAGTAAATAAACACAAGACATATATATACTCTATTAGCCACAACACAACCAGGCTTATATTTAATATGCCACAAATTAATCCCGCATAACAAACACCCCCCCCCCCCCGCCCACCCCCCCCCAACCCCCCCGCCCACCGCCCACCGCGCCCCCCCCCCCCCCATATAACCCGCCAATACAACTCAAACACCTGCACAACACACTCAATCCCACAGCCCAAAGTACCGTTCACCTCCCCAAAGTTCATACAGCACATATATTTCCCCAAAGTCCCCAAAGTTACGTACGTGACATGCACATAGCGGCACACACGTACGGGCAAGCGATCAAATGTTTGGAAGCCGCAGCTGCATGCGTACTCACGGTACCGCGTCTGCGTATCCAACTCAAAGTCCTCCTGGTAAGAGTCTCTGTTGTCCCAGTTCTCCACAGGCCAATGGTAAAGCTTGACTGTCATCTTTCGGGAAAGTAAACAATGAAACACCGGCTGTGTTATCCGGCACAACAGTCAGGAGGTGCATTCTACGGCGGGGGTGCGTTATCCGGCACAACACCTGCCGCAATACCCCGCTTCCCACCTACAGCTTTCTTCTTTGCTGTCTCCATTGTTCATTGAACAAATTGCAAAAGATTCACCAACACAGATGTCCAGAATACTGTGGAATTTTGCGATGAAAACAGATGACTTAATAGCTGGCCACCATGCTGTCCCAAAATGTCCTCTACAATCCGTGACGTCACGCGCAGGCGTCATCATACCGAGACGTTTTCAGCAGGATATTTTGCGGGAAATTTAAAATTGCACTTTAGTAAGCTAACCCGGCCGTATTGGCATGTGTTGCGATGTTAAGATTTCATCATTGATATATAAACTATCAGACTGCGTGGTCGGTAGTAGTGGGTTTCAGTAGGCCTTTAAAGCTTCATTAAAATCATAATGTCATAAGACAGTAGGTTGAAATAAGGGCTGAGCAATAAAACAATAACAATATACAGTACAGGCCAAAAGTTTGGACACACCTTCTCATTTCAATGTGTTTTCTTTATTTTCATGACTATTTACATTGTAGATTGTCACTGAAGGCATCAAAACTATGAATGAACACATGCATGATGTGCTACATGTATCATGATCAATATTATAGTGACTCACTCGATGGACAGTTGCCTGTTTGGTTAAGCTTGCCATAAAGTTTTTTTTTTCCCGGTTTATTTTAGGTAAGCACTACATTTATGTCAGCATAGCTTTGCTCCAAGTTCCACATTTTCAGCGTGACCAAGTCACGCCGACCCCAGTCTCCTGGCTTCCGTCTGCTCCAACGTTTCCCCCCTCTTCTTCGTGCTCACTTCAATAAGCAGCAGTTCATCCTCCGTATATTCAGCTTCAAAAAGATAAGGTTGTGAATCCTCATCTGTTCAAAAATACAAAGGTAGTTGTCGTACTTGGAAATACGTTGCTTTGGAAACGGAAATAAATACGCTGAGGATATAAAATCCAGTAATGCATAAAATGACAAATATATGGTAAATATTACGTATTGTTGTATGCTACATTATATAAAGACTTGCAGTGTGTATGTAAAACTTTGATGGAGGGGTTTGAAGTTGTTTTAGAGGGCTTTGAAAACTACAATGGTGACTCCAATTAGCCATATTTTGCAAGCGTTTTTTTTTTCTTCAGAATCTTAAAAAAAAAGGTGTGAATAATGATTGTGAACGAAAGGAAAAAAATGCAGTTCCCCTTAAAGTAAAAAAAAAAAGCCTTAAGATTCAAATTGCAATTCCATTGCTATTCTTTATAAAGTAAGACACATGCTGAATAAGAAATGTTTGCATGTGTTATATTATTCTTTTACTTTTCCATATGTAACATATTGTGTTGAAGTTTGGAGAAATGTTTATAGAACAAACATAGACCCAATAATTAAACTTCAAAAAAGGATAATTAGAATAATACACAACTTGTGCTACTATGAACCTACCAATCCATTATTCATAAGTTCTAATGTGTTAAAATGTTCCGATATTGTGTTTTTAAAAACAATGGAAATTATGTTAGGAGTAAAGAACAACAACCTTCCAGCTTGTATTTTTAAGTCATTTAAATTAAGAGGAGAAAACTATAATTTACGGGGGATATTGATTTTTGAAATAGGTAAAGCAAGAACGAATATAAAATACAAATGTATTTCAGTTTTAGGAGTTAAATGGTGGAACAAGCTCAGTGATGATTTGAAGACATGTAGTTATTTGTTAAGGTTTAAGGAAGCCTTGAAAGGTGAAATAATTTAAAATTATAAAATATAGCAACGATTACTTTCATCCCATTGATTTTTTTTTTAACGTTGATGTTCCAGGTAATCTAATTTTCAGTGAATGTATAAGAAGCTTTGGCTTCAGCTTATTCCTTTTTCGGTCATTATTTTTCTTTTCTTTTCTTTTTGTGTGTAAATGTGTATGATTGTTAAATATGTATAATCTGTACTGTTAAACTGGTCACACAAAATGGTTGATTATATGACCGAAATAAACTTATTTCATTCATTCATTCATTCAAAGGTAAACCAAGAAGTCCAACCTATGATTGACTAATTAGTTTAATTTCAAATGAATTGATTGAAAATATCCACCTCTATAATCATCACTGCAGACTGATTTTCAATTTCTTTTAACATTCTGCAAAAACAGTTTACATTTAAGATGACCTATTTATTGCAACCTGATTTGTTGGGCATCTTTCCCAGGATCATAAGAGACGGGGATAGACGTGCATGCCGGACGGACGGATATACATGTTGGAATTGAGCTGTGTTAGCATAATTTGCACAATAAAAGTTAAAAAGAGCGTCAGACTTTGCGTCAGACACTACAATACCCTAAAGAGGAACTGTACTTTTTTGGTCCAACCTACGATTGACTAATTAGTTTAATTTCAAATGGATTGATTGAACATATTTGCCTCTATAATCACCACTGCAGACTGATTTTCAATTTCTTTTAACATTCTGCAAAAACAGTTTACATTTAAGATGACCTAATTATTGCAACCTGATTTGTTGTGCAGCTTTCACAGGATCATAAACAACTGGAGGATCCTGAGAATCCTGCCAGGCTCTATCAAAATCTTCTTCAGTCTTTCCGAGCCTCGGTCCCACAGTTTCTAGAAAACTCTCGACACACATTCTATCCTCCAGATCTACCCTCACCTATACTGTCTTGTGTCAGACAAACTCACAATTACTGTATCTGTTCTCTCCCTTTAATTGCTTCACGCCTTGCCAAAAAGAGAAAAAAAAACATGAAGGAAGAAGCTGCATGTGACCTCATTACTGGGTTCTCAAAAAAAAAAAACAATGTGTGAAGTGGTATTCCTGCTTGCTGCGCTTTCTTTCTCAGGAGTTTGATTGTTTAGATCTGTGCAGCCGATAGATGTCTTTGCAGAGTGCGCATACAATAGTGCATATGTGCGGATAACCTGCAGACATGTGCACCTGGAAAAGCCCAGAAGCAACACAACGTTATGTCCATAGAATCAGCTTTTACTCTCAACCGTACTTTGTTTGTAATGTTGTTGTTCTATGGTGTTCTCCTCCTTAGTAGCGTCACAGAGACCTCTGGTGGGCATTTAAGAAAACTGCGTTTAAAGACAGGACGCCCGAGAAATGCAGTCTTTCTCATGCATTAGCGGCACGATACTAAAATAAAAGCCTTTGATAGGTTGTCACATTCCGCTTAGTCTTTGCCTCTGGGCCTGACAGGTCTTTCCTGACTGTTTCCTCTCTTCTACATTGGCAACTCCCACCCCCACCAAGGACTGTTTTCACTGCTGGACTCTAGAAAGAGGTTCCGCAGCCTCCGTAGCAGAACCTCCAGGTTCTGTAACAGCTTCTTCCCTCATAAGACTATTGAACGCATCATAATAATCCCCTCAATTCCCCGCAAAAACGGATTAACTCGCTGGAATATAAAGACAATATAACATACATCCATAAACGTTGATGCATATGCAAAAGTGCATTATATTTATCTGTACAGTAATCTATTTATTTATATCTGCACCTTATTGCTCTTCTATCCTGCACTACAACGAGCTAATGCAACAATTTTTTGTTCTTATCTATACTGTAAAGTTCAAATTTGAATGACAATAAAAGGAAGTCTAAGTCTCTAACAACACAAGGCTGAGACATCTTCAGTACACTATGTGAAGAACATTAGTTCCTATTTTGCACTAATAGCGGCTTTTAGTCTTTGAGTGGGAAATAGTGTCTGGTCCTTTGTAAGAGTGGACATCCAAGACAGAGGTACGCCAGAAGGGGAGGAGCTCATCCACCTTTGCTTCAGGTTGAGGGGAAACACAAAAAAGGCTGGGCGATATTGCTGAAAACTGTATCACGATATAAATGTTTTGTATCTGTAAATATTGATATTCTTTATGGCCAATTGAAAATAAGGACCAGGAGAAAAATGTATTAAATATAAAAAAAATGTATTTCAAATGTAACCTTTCTGCTAGATTTATGTGTGCTAGTTCTAGCTATTAGGCTAGTTTTTATTTTATTTTACTATTTATCTTAGTCGTTGGGGGCAGCTATTTGTTGTTCTAGCTTTCCTTTTGGGTTTTTTCTTGTTCTTTTTGTTTGTTTGTTTTTGTTTTTTTAAATGCCCTGTCGCACTTTGAGATTGTTTGTTCAATGTCAAGTGCTTTTACAAATAAAATCTATTATTATTATTGATTTTAGAGCCATTATTAATAACAACATTAATACAACTGATAAAACATGTTTCTGGTATTACAGTAGCATCTTTGATTATTGCCAGCATAATTTTGAACATGATCTCCCTATATTGTTGACATCCTCCTGGCACTATCAGCTATTTAAGAGGTTCCTGCTATGTGCAGCACTTTTGGCTGTAAAGACTAGGGATGATGCTCGAAACCGGTTTTCTCAGTTGTTCGATAAGAAAAGAACCGAGTCCTCGGACTCGAATCCCTTTTTGAGAACCGGTACCTGTTATCGAGACCACTATAGTAAAGAAAAAGAGTTGGTTCTTTATTCGAATCCCTGGGAACGAATCCCAAATGGGCAATGTTATGCCCATTTGATTGTAGACTCTTACTGACACCTTGTGGCGATATGAAAATACTACACGTCATTAGTCTGGCAAGTTGGCGAGTCAGTTCAATTCATGAGACAATTGAGAAGTAGACAAGTTGTGTTAGCTCTTACAAGCCTTGGAAAAGATAAGTCTGTAAGTAAACTGTTTAACTTGTTTATATAACTCAATTTTAAGGTGGAAAGTGGTTAAATTTAAAGTTTATTGAAAAACGATTTTTGTGCACTGTTTCAATGGATGATTTGAGGACTTAAAATGGCTGCCAGTCGTGTATTTCCACCATCAAAATAGTTTCAACACTCAGAAGTATTTGTTTGATGATAGTACTGTATATTTTTGTGAAGCTAATACATACATATTGTGTATTACATTTCAGTATGTTAATTGAATCACATAGCTTATACATTTGTCATTGTGTGTATTTCAGTTTAAAAAAATAATAATAATAACAGTCCAGTGCAAGACAAAAGTAAATATAGGAAAAGACAAAGCAAGATCAACAACAATAAAGAGCCTAAATGGATTAATCTGCTTTGGAACTTTATTAGACGTCTTGGATTGTTTGTTAGCTGTCTGCCTGTGTGTGTGGTTAGTATGTTCCAATAGCAGCAGAAGTGCACTTTTTGGAGAGCTGTATTAATTTCAGTTTTGTGCCCAAGGGACTGATTTTATTTAACACTATATTATTATTTATACACCTATAGTGATCACAGAGACAGGTTGTTTTTGTGTTACAGTATATATTTGTTTTTCTGACAAATCCCACTTAATATACTTTGGGTAACAACAGTCAATATTTTTTTCATTTTATTTTTTTAGGAGGGTAATAGACAATATTTATTTTTTTATTTTATTTTATTTTTTTCTTATAAAATAAAAGTGAGCTTTTGTTAAACCAAATATTGTGATTTTTTTCCATATACAACAACCTATCTGGATTCGATAAGGAATCGGTTCGATAAGAGGATTCGATAACTCGATAATTTCTTATCAAACATCATCCCTAGTAACGACTGCACTTGACCTGGCACAAAGTGATAAGTACACAAATAAATCTGGACTGAAGGGTACAGAAAAGTGCACCCCCAGCGAAGGGCATTGCACCTTTTAGGTAGAGGCTGGTACTTCTGTTTTTAACAGTGGCAGAGGTTTTGTTTGCCACGTGACTGAACTGGAAGGTGACTGCACAGCGAAAGGTTCTCCAGAAAAAACGGAATGAGAGTTCAATCTCATCTAAAAGGCTCAAATTAGAAGTGAACCGGACTAATTGAGCAGCCATTCTGTGCATGAGCTCCGTTTGCCCATCCAGGCGTATTGTTGACGTTCTCCCTTTGCCGCCCCCTGCAGGGAGCCCGGCCAACCTGACGTGCAGAGCCTTCTTCGGCTACAGCGGCGATGTCAGCCCGCTCATCTACTGGATGAAGGGGGAAAAGTTCATCGAGGATCTGGACGAGGAGCGGGTCCAGGAGAGCGACATTAAGTAAGTCATTTATGAGCTAATGAACCTAAGTGGCGTGCACTATCAACCGCGCATAATGACTTTAGCTTGTTTGGGCGCATCATGGAAAGAAGCAAATAAAAATGCAACTCAACTAGGGATGTAGGGATAAAATGTGATAATGATAACCGCGGCAAAACTCTCCACGCTTAGTATTACTGTTTTAAATTACAACGATCGAAAAACCGTGACTGATAACTGACTGGCGCCAGCTCGCTAGCTTAAATGCTGTCATGAAAACAAAAGACGTTAACGTCTTTCCCCATTAAAAAACAACATACCCCAGTCCAAACTTTTATAAACACATTTCTGTCTGAGCAATTGTGCACAGTGCTTGTTCTATACTCAGGCAATTACAGGATGGAGGTATTTTTACGGTGCATTCAAGGACCGTTGAACAGAGTAGGACGCCACAACGCCTGCCATAAATAAATGAAAATGATAGATTTTATTTGTTACGGACTTTTCATTTAAATAAATCTTGAACACAGTTCAGTCTTCTTCTTTTATCTATACATGTACTTACCTCCCTAATACGCTTCCTACACCTTTCAAAGATTATTTTAAGACCAATTCGCTAGTTCATTATCATAATACTAGACAAACCGATCATCTCCGTCCTATCTTTGGCCGTATCCCTCTTAGCCAGTTTTCCATCAAACACAGAGGTCCTTTACTCTGGAATGGTCACCTATGTATTGCAAACTCCTCATCTTCACTCATTAACTTTAAACGTAGATTAAGGGCCAGCCTGATGAATCAACATTCTCCATCTGTTCCTACCTTATAATGTAGCCCTATACTTCCTCACACACACACACACACACACACACACACACACACACACACACACACACACCTAGACTCAATCCACACAAGGTAGACTACTTGTTATCCTATTTTTTCTATATACTATGTTTAATTTTGTTAATCTACTGCTTTAGGTGAGAACCTTGCATAAGCCCTATTGGGTTTCTTTTTTCACCTGCACTTATTTCTTATTTCTTATTACGTATTTCTCATTTCTTGTCTCTGTGGGTTTGTTGTTTTTTTTTTACAGTGTTATCTTTTGTGCCGTTTATATTGTCCGAATAAATAAATAAAAGTGGTACAGCGCAAACCAACATTTAAAACAAAAAAAAGATGAGTATCAAACTCTCAGTGAAGAATAAGAAACAAAAACATGCATGTATATTCATTTAAGTTCAATTGCAATGTTTTGTTCATTTTTAAGATTTCTGATTACTGTAACGCCGTTAGTTTCTGCGGTAACTAGTAATCTAACGCGTTATTTTTTATATTCAGTAACTCAGTTACCGTTACTACATGATGCGTTACTGCGTTATTTTACGTAATTTTTTATGTAGTATCAGTTAGAAACAGAAAATCTGAGTGGGTTTTATTGGAGCGCTGCAGTGTCGTCCTCCTGATTCTTCTTGTGTCACAAGCCGGAGAAGGGAGACACGTGCTCTGTGTGTGTCTGGGTGTGGGTGTGGGGAGGCAGCGGAGGGGGGGGCGTGTCTGATCATGGCGGAGCTGCAGTCGAGTTTGTTAACATGTAGATATTCTCACTACTTTTCTTTTGTCGAGCACAAAGAAAAGAACATTTTAGTTAAATGTAAGTTGTGTCTTGGATCAAAGATCCCGTCTACTGCCCAAAACAGCAATTCAAATCTGCTGAAACAGCTACAAAAGCAACATGCTTCGACGAAGCTAGTAAAGAGAGACACAGACTCCGACGCCACTTCCCCTCCACCACCACCACTTAAAGGGGAACATTATCACAATTTCAGAAGGGTTAAAACCATTAAAAATCAGTTCCCAGTGGCTTATTTTATTTTTCAAAGTTTTTTTCAAAATTTTACCCATCACGCAATATCCCTAAAAAAAGCTTCAAAGTGCCTGATTTTAACCATCGTTATATACACCCGTCCATTTTCCTGTGACGTCACACAGTGATGCCAACACAAACAAACATGGCGCATAGAACAGCCAGCTATAGCGACATTAGCTCGGATTCAGACTCGGATTTCAGCGGTTTAAGCGATTCAACAGATTACGCATGTATTGAAACGGATGGTTGTAGTGTGGAGGCAGGTAGCGAAAACGAAATTGAAGAAGAAACTGAAGCTATTGAGCCATATCGGTTTGAACCGTATGCAAGCGAAACCGACGAAACCGACGAAAACGACACGACAGCCAGCGACACGGGAGAAAGCGAGGACGAATTCGGCGATCGCCTTCTAACCAACGATTGGTATGTGTTTGTTTGGCATTAAAGGAAACTAACAACTATGAACTAGGTTTACAGCATATGAAATACATTTGGCAACAACATGCACTTTGAGAGTGCAGACAGCCCAATTTTCATCAATGAATATATTCTGTAGACATACCCTCATCCGCGCTCTTTTCGTGAAAGCTGATCTGTCCAGTTTTGGAGTTGATGTCAGCAGGCCAGGGAAGCTTGGGTCGATATTCTTCTCTTGAACCTCCTCAGTGGCATAAGGGACAGTGTGAGCCAAGACATTCAGGGGGTTTAGCTAGCTCGTCTGCGGGAACAAACTGCCGCCATTGCTTGCCGTGCTACCGAGGTCCTTTGTCCCTGAATTGCTCACACACTCCGGCAGATTCAATGGGGGTCTGGCGGCAGATTTCTTTGACTTTATCGTTGGAAATGCATCTGCTTTGAGTGTCGCTGTTACGCTTACGTGGCATTGTGATGCCGGAGGTCGTCTTTTCAAGATGCAGAGGGATGTCAGGAAGCGGCTTGCAGGTGAGAATAAATGATTTATTCTGATTGCAGAACAAAATGCTGCGCGGTGCACCACGGCACGGAAAACAAGAGGGTAGCCAAAAGATGCTAATATCAAAACTGTAGACTATGAGAGAAACCAAAAGCGTAACTTGTTGCGTAGGAGCAAACAAGACCAACAGACCGAGTGAGGCCAGCGCGTAAACTAAATAGCCCTCTGATTAGTGCCCGGGCAACAGGTGCGCGTCCGGAACACTAACCAGAGGCAGGTGACTATAAGCTGCCGTCTTGGCAACAGAAACAAACAAACTCAAGAGGTGCTGAAAACACAAGTGACTTGAAAACAAAAACAAAAATATGATCCGGGCAGCGGATCCTAACAGTACCACCCCTTAAGGGACTAATTCCAAATGTCCCCTGGCAAAACTAAAACCCCCCCGACTATAACAAAGTTCAAGAGTCAAGGGAGGGTGGAGGGAGGATTTGGCGGAGGGTCGCCAGGCCACGTGTCCCCGAATCCACCGGGGACGAGTCAGGTGGCGGCGGCGAATGGAACGCCGCTGCCGGAGGCGAGACGGGCGACCACGGAAAGGCCACATTCGTGGCTGCCGAGAAGGTGGGCGTGAGTGGCGCCAGAAGTTCAGCAGCCGGAGAGTTCTGCGACTGCGTCTCGGGTGTCGCTGCTGTTTGCGCCACTGGCGTCCATACACAAACCTCCGAGAGCGCTGCTTGCGCAGCCAGACCACTCGAGGTCGCTGAGACGACGATGAGGGCGAGAGAGCAGACGTCGCCGAGGAAGCAGGAGGAGTCGTCGTCGCCGTGGAAGCAGGAGGAGTCGACGTCGCCGTGGAAACAGGAAGCGTCGTCGTCGCTGTGGAAACAGGAAGCGTCGTCGCCGCCGTGGAAACAGGAAGCATCGCCGCCGCCGTGGAAACAGGAAGCGTCGTCGCCGCCGTGGAAACAGGAAGCGTCGTCGCCGTGGAAACAGGAAGCGACGTCGCCGTGGAAACAGGAGGCAGCGACTCTGTCGGCGTGGGCGGAGCCAGAGGCGGAGCAGGCGGCTCGTCTGTTGGCGTGGGCGGAGCCAGAGGCGGAGCAGGTGGCTCGTCTGTCGGCGTGGGCGGAGCCAGAGGCGGAGCGTCTGTCGGCGTGGGCGGAGCCAGAGGCAGAGCAGGCGGCTCGTCTGTCGGCGTGGGCAGAGCCAGAGGCGGAGCAGGCGGCTCATCTGTCGGCGTGGGCGGAGCCAGAGGCGGAGCAGGCGGCTCGTCTGTCGGCGTGGGCGGAGCAGGCGGCTCGTCTGCCGGCGTAGGCGGAGCAGGCGGCTCGTCTGCCGGCGTGGGCGGAGCAGGCGGCTCGTCTGCCGGCGTGGGCGGAGCAGGCGGCTCGTCTGCCGGCGTGGGCGGAGCAGGCGGCTCGTCTGCCGGCGTGGGCGGAGCAGGCGGCTCGTCTGCCGGCGTGGGCGTAGCAGGCGGCTCGTCTGCCGGCGTGGGCGGAGCAGGCGTCCGGGCTGTCGTTGCCGTGGGAGCAGGTGCTGGTGTGGGAACCAGACTTGGAGCAGGTGCTGGTGTGGGAACCAGACTTGGAGCAGGTGCTGGTGTGGGAACCAGACTTGGAGCAGGTGCTGGGCGTGACTTTGGCGGAGGTGGCCTGGCCGGGGGTTACGGCTTAGCACGCCGAAGGACTGGTAGTGGCGGCCGGGCAGGAGGTTGCGGCTTAGCATGCCGAAAAACCGGTGGTGGCGGCCGGGCAGGGGGTTGCGGCTTAGCATACCGGAGGACTGGTGGCGGAGGCCGGCATGGAGGTTTGGGCTTGGCTGGGCGCAGCTGTGCCTGCCCACTAGCAAAACACCCAGTACTAGCCTCCCCCTCAAGAAGCGGATCCCAGACGCGTCTTGTGCAGTCTGGAACAGTCTTTAGGGGTGGAAGGGAGGAGGTGAGGAGGGGGGTAGGCTCCTCCCCTTTTGATTGTCCAAATTGTCTATTCTGCTCTTCAATAGAATGCGGAGTGTCCTTTGCCGCTTGGGATTGTTCCTCAAGTCTTAGTTCAATCAGTACCTTCCGGTACCACTCATCCACCCAAGCAGGACTGTACTTCTCGAGGGGTGTCTCGGAAGATGACTGGGCTGGAACAGGAAGTAGAGAAGGCAGAGCAGCACGTGGCACAGCAGACAGAGGAGTGGGTGGAGCTTGAGCCTTAGGGGGTGGGGCCAAAGTAATTGGAGGCTGAGCTTGAAAGTCAGAAGGTGAGTGGGACTGACTAGACCTAGAATTAACTAAATTGTCCTGATAGTGTTTAATTGTTAAATTAAAGTCATTAGGAAGTGGCTGACAGTAAGAATTAACAGAATGCAAAAAAATGTCTTTTTCTATGACGTCATCAAAAGTGGACGGGGGCGTGTCCTCGGGGGGCGACAACGGAATGACGTCATAGCTGCAATCCCAGTGATTGACAGGCCAGTCGGAGGAATCTTTGAAAATATGGTCATTATAATTACCAACTATTTGAGGAGAATCCTGGGCTGCTTGTAGCTGGCTGTGCTCCGGAGGGAAAAGTTGTGGGATAGGTGCGTCTTTGCCGCGAGCCGAAGTCTTCTTGGCTGACTTCCGCTTTCGCTGACGCGTTCGGGCTGACTGTGAGCGGACATCCCCGGGCCAGATGGAGTCGATTTGGACCAACGAACCGTCAGGCCCCCACAAAAGGTCTTCGCGCTCCAAAGGGGAATACTGGAGAGCCTCTCTCTCCATCGCCTTTAAGACCAGCCACGTCCCGTAGCCGGAATCCTCCACGCCCTCTTCGAAAAGACTGTTTGCTGTTGGTCTTCTGTTACGCTTACGCATTGTGATGCCGGAGGTCGTCTTTTCAAGATGCAGAGGGATGTCAGGAAGCGGCTTGCAGGTGAGAATAAATGATTTATTCTGATTGCCGAACAAAATGCTGCGCGGTGCACCACGGCACGGAAAACAAGAGGGTAGCCAAAAGATGCTAATATCAAAACTGTAGACTATGAGAGAAACCAAAAGCGTAACTTGTTGCGTAGGAGCAAACAAGACCAACAGACCGAGTGAGGCCAGCGCGTAAACTAAATAGCCCTCTGATTAGTGCCCGGGCAACAGGTGCGCGTCCGGAACACTAACCAGAGGCAGGTGACTATAATCTGCCGTCATGGCAACAGAAACAAACAAACTCAAGAGGTGCTGAAAACACAAGTGACTTGAAAACAAAAACAAAAATATGATCCGGGCAGCGGATTCTAACAGTCGCAGGATATCCACACATTCTTGCCATCTCTGTCGTAGCATAGCCTTCGTCGGTAAAGTGTGCGGAACAAACGTCCAATTTCTTGCCACTTTCGCATCTTTGGGCCACTGGTGCAACTTGAATCTGTCCCTGTTCGTGTTGTTACACCCTCCGACAACACACTGACGAGGCATGATGTCTCCAAGGTACGGAAAACAGTCGAAAAAACGGAAAATAACAGAGCTGATTCGACTCGGTGTTTGAGAAAATGGCGGATTGCTTCCCGATGTGACGTCACGTTGTGACGTCATCGCTCCGAGAGCGAATAATCGAAAGGCGTTTAATTCGCCAAAATTCACCCATTTAGAGTTCGGAAATCGGTTAAAAAAATATATGGTCTTTTTTTCTGCAACATCAAGGTATATATTGACGCTTACATAGGTCTGGTGATAATGTTCCCCTTTAAGGATTAACTCCGCCTCTGCTCATCATTCATCACTGAAGGTACACACACTCTGTCAATTCTCTTATATACTCTTTCATTCTAGACTTCTAGAGTGTTTGATTATCACATCACTCTAAATGTATAGACTATAAAGTTCACAAACATAAAGAGGGATCCTAGTGGGCCAGGCCAATCTTTCCTTATCTCTAAACTAAAACTGGGGAAATGTGTAGAGTGTTCTGGGCTTCAGACATGATTTTATTTCAGAATTCCTTGAGAGAGAGAAAACGCCTGGTTAGGCTTTGTGTATGTAGTGTGTGCCTTCCTTGGTTTACAGCTATGTTGTTATTATGCTGTTTGTTACTTATGTATGTTATGTTGCAGCTATTTAAAATAGTTTTGTCAATTTGTTCTGGTCTGAAACAAATTGGCCCTTTGAAACATATCTTTGTCTTTGTGTGTTGTATGTAGACCACATTGCTTAGCAGAGTTCAGTGATGCAAATGCATGTCAAGTTGATCAACACATTGTATTATTCTCCAGTGCAATAACAGTACTGAAATGAAGGCTAAAAGGGAATTAATGGGAGCTTTAAAAAAAAAAAAGAAGAAGAAGAAAAGAAGTAACTAAATAGTTACTTTTCACAGTAACGCATTACTTTTTGGTGTAAGTAAGTGAGTTAGTAACTGGGTTACTTTTGAAATAAAGTAACTAGTTACTGGTTTTCAGTAACTAACCCAACATTGTGTGTGTGTATAAGTACTTTTTGAGCAAATGTAACAATACCACTATAAAAATGACTACCGTAAAAAATGTGGTCACAATAACCGTGATATGAACTTTTCATGTCGTTACATCCCTAAACTCAACTCAACACAAGAGTATAATCAGGGGTGTCCAAACGTTTTCCATTGATGGCCGCAGTGTCCTAAAATCTATATCGCGATAAATAATGCAGCCTCCTATGAAAAGGATATATGTCACGGTATATTATTTGGCATATTCTGTAAATGATAATAAACGGCTTACAAAGGCTCCTTATTTGGCATATGCAGTAACATATTCTCAAACTGTGGTACTCGTACACGGGCGCCACTCCGTGGTACGCCAAAGAATCACTCGATTAAAGTACAGTGTTTTATTTCCCTATATTCAAACACAGTGTTACTGTACAAACTGTGTAATGTTACAGTGACCAACAATATTAAATGTGCTTGTTAAATAAATACTCTGCCTTGTTTTTAATAACTACTTAAGCCTATTACGCTACTGTATTTTAATATTGGTCATTATGGTGGTACCGGGAGAGCCGAGTTTAGGAACCACTGTATTACATTATTTGCAGTTGTATTATATTCTTAAAAATATTATGAATCCACTTGATTAATGTACTGGTTTACTTACTGTTGTAACATATTTATATCTACACTTCTATCAAAATGTAATAAACACTTGCTTTTCTCTTGTTTCAAGACTTGACATTAGTTGTGGGCGATATTACACATTTGGGTATCCATCCAATACCACAGTAGGGGCAGTATTGGTCATAAATAATACTGATACTGATACTAATTATTTTCAAGATCAATGAAGGATTCCAGGTTTTATCAGAATTATACTGTATTTTCCGCACTATAAGGCGCACCTAAAAACCTCAAATTTTCTCAAAAGCTGACAGTGCGCCTTATAATCCGGTGCGCCTTATATGTGCACCAATGTTGAGCCACAACAGGTCTCGCAACTACAGGATGCATAACGTTACCTCAGCCTCTACTGTAGCGTCTATTCTATGCGCCTTATAATGCGGTGCGCCTTATATGTGAATAAAGTTTTAAAATAGGCCATTCGTTGAAGATGCGCCTTATAATCCGGTGCACCTTATAGTGAGGAAAATACGGTAATCACACCAAAAACACAAGATGTCATCGTAATAATATCAATTAAATATCCAAATTATTTTTTCATTTCATTCAATATTCAAGCAAGATAAAGTCAATAGTATAAAATAACTAAAGATAAGCAAAAAATAATCTGATTTAATTCCTTTGATTTTTTTTTTGCCTTTTTCGGGAGGCGGTGTCACTGTGGATACTTCCTGAATGTTTCAAACCACACATGGCGTGTATATTGCTCTCTTTCTCTGAGTGAGCAAAATTAGAAAAATATTGTAAAAAGGTTAAAAACAGTGGCTAACGTCAGTACTGCTACCCTGACAAAGCACCAGAAAACGATCATCTTGGCCCTTAATGACAATGGCTGGTTCATAAATCGAAAAGTTTGTACAATGGAAAGTTTGTAAATTGAGGTTATTTGTACTAGTACAGTCCAATGTAGGTCAATATATGCTAAGCTACCAGAATAAAACACAGACGTCTTAGTTTTGTTTTATAGGTAGCAAAGCAAATGAGTATATTATTTAAGAACATACACTATGTTGCCAAAAGTATTTGGCCACCTGCCTTGACTCACATATGAACTTGAAGTGCCATCCCATTCCTAACCCTTAGGGTTCAATATGATGTCGGTCCACCTTTTGCAGCTATTACAGCTTCAACTCTTCTGGGAAGGCTGTCCACAAGGTTGTGGAGTGTGTTTATAGGAATTTTCCACCATTCTTCCAAAAGCGCATTGGTGAGGTCACACACTGATGTTGGTGGAGAAGGCCTGGCTCTCAGTCTCCATTCTAATTCATCCCAAGGGTGTTCTATTGGGTTCAGGTCAGGACTCTGTGCAGGCCAGTCAAGTTCATCCACACCAGACTCTATCATCCAGGTCTTTATAGACCTTGCTTTGTGCACTGGTGCACAGTCCTTTTAGAAGAGGAAGGGGCTCGCTCCAAACTGTTCCCACAAGGTTGGGAGCATGGAATTTTCCAAAATGTTTTGGTATCCTGGAGCAGTGAAAGGAGTTTCACTGGAACTAAGGGGCCAAGCCCAACTCCTGAAAAACAACCCCACACCATAATTCCTCCTCCACCAAATTTCACACTTGGCACAGTGCAGTCCGAAATGTACCGTTCTCCTGGCAACCTCCAAACCCAGACTCGTCCATCAGATTGCCAGATGGAAAAGCGTGATTCATCACTCCAGAGAAGGCGTCTCCACTGCTCTAGAGTCCAGTGGCGACGTGTTGTTCCCAAACTCTTCACTTTTCTTATAATAAAGTTGACTTTGGAATATTTAAGAGCGAGGAAATTTCACGACTGGATTTGTTGCACAGGTGGCATCCTATGACAGTTCCACGCTGGAAATCACTGAGAGCGGCCCATTCTTTCACAAATGTTTGTAGAAACAGTCTCCATGCCTAAGTGCTTGATTTTATACACCGGGCCAAGTGATTAGGGCACCTGATTCTCATCATTTAGATGGGTGTCCAAATACTTTTGGCAATATAGTGTGATGTCAGAGTGATTCAGAATGAAATGTAGTCATTCTAAAGTTTGACGTTTTATGGGTACAGCAGAAAACCCTTACACTCTTTTTATAATTGCCAACGTGTAGAAGAGGAAGACATCACGGCCCATGTGAAGTGTGGAAAGTCTCCAGCGTGAACAAATCTAGCCCTAATGAAAAGGTTAACGGTGAGCAGTGTGACAAGGCTGAGTTGGCGGCCCACTTTGTGACCTGGCGTTAGCATGCTCCGCCCATTCTCTCACTCGCTGAGAGACGCCGAGTCCAATTAGAGCCCACCGGATTCCTGGTGGGCTGCATGTTGGAGGCGAGGAACTGTGCTTGAAGGAAGGAGCTGAGTCACGTTCGGTGTGTGCATTATATGTATGATGAGCAGCCCCCTGGGGAAGAAGTAAGGGCGCACTGACACCGTTTTATTTGAGCGAAATAGGGATGTGAGATATGGCCTGAAACCCATATGGAGATACAGTCGCGGGCAAAAATGTAAAGAACATAATGTCATGGCTGTCTTGAGTTTCCAATTATTTCTACAACTCTTATTTTTTTTTGTGATAGAGTGATTAGAGCACATACTTGTTGGTCACAAAAAACATTCATGAAGTTTGGTTCTTTTATGAATTTATTATGAGTCTACTGAAAATGTGAGCAAGATGCACGTTATAGTCAAACAGCTGGCGCGTAATAGGTACAATACTTACAGTATTACCGCTTTTTAGGCCGCAACTAAAGACGAGGTTTAGCAAAGACTTACCAACACACCTTCAACGACACAGTACTGCCATGTTACGTCTTGAACTTGCAACTGTAATTGCAACGTATCGTCATATCTTAAAAATGTTACTCACAAATGTGATAATAAAACAAGATACAACAACTAGATAGCATTTATTATAATTAGCTCATTTTAAATGTTGCAATACAACGTGATTTTATTATTAAAAAATATATACGGTATATATCGAATATACTCGATCTATCGCAGGTTTGTCTCTATGCGATATAGAAAATGACTATATCGTGATATTCGAGTATACGTTCTCATGCAGTTGCTTTTAGCTGCGGGCATTACATTACAGGCTCTTCTCACTCTTTCTTGTCTCCTTCTCACAGAGACTTAAAACAAGCGCGCCTTCTTACATATGTCACATACTGTCGTGCGTGCAACGTCACACGCCCTCGCCGAGCAGAGAGGTAGCAGCGCGAGTGGTAATACGAGAGAGAGAAGGTGCGAATCTGGTAACAAATGAAGGAAGAATTAATCCATCGTCTGGCGGTGGTTTGGCTTCAAGCGGGAATATGTCGAACAGACAACCATATAATATGTCAAGTGTGGGACAAAAGCGTTGCTACAAAAAGCAGCGGCACTGCTAATTTGTAGCATCATTTGAAAAGTCACCCGCTAGAGAATAAGGAGTGCTTGAAACTCTGCATGTCAACATCTCCGTTCGGTGCCACACCCACAAAATGCCCAAGCAACCATTTCCACATCAACACCATATGAAAAAAAATAGTCAACAACAGAAGGAGATATCGTCCGCAGGAACCTACCACATAGCGAAGGACGTACACTATTTGATTTCCTATTATGCAGCTCATTTTTATTTGACAGTTATTGAAATATCTTGTGTGACATCATGCACAAAAGTGCACTTTATTTGTTTTTAACTATTGTAGTGGCGTTCTGTACAAAAAGTGCATTTTAATTTAGTGTTGTTTTGATAAGTCATCTTAGTGACATCATGCACAAAAGTGCACTCATAGCTTGTTTTCAAATGTCTCTGACAATCTTGCACTTTCTGTTTGGAAATGACATGAATGTTTGTGCCACTGCTTAATAACTGTTTAATAAATACAGTTTTGGTAAATTGACTTAGTTGTGATTTCCCTCTCTGCATGAACGTTTAAAATGAGCATATATTAATGCAGTTTGAACAAGAATGTTTTAATGTAGACACATAGAATCATCATACTGCTGTGATTATATGCATCAAGTGTTCATTCAAGGCTAAGGCAAAATATGGAGATATATATTGTGCATCGTGATATGGCCTAAAAATATCGAGATATTAATAAAAGGCCATATCGCCCAGCCCTAGAATATATATTTATTAACACACACAAAAGTACCGAAAATCGATATTGATTCTCAGGTACCGGGAACTGGTACTGAATCGGTTCAAATAGGAACAGTACAAATTTCTATATACTACCTTAAAGACTGTAAAGGAAAAACCTGATCCAGATGCTACGGCTCCAGTCTTTCCTAACCAACCAAGATGGGTCCTTTAGCTCTATAAAACTACCATCTGTAAAAAATAAAATTAAAAAATAAAATATATATATATATATATATATATATATATATATATATATATATATACATATATATATATATATATATATATGTATATGTATATGTATATATATACAATCCCCATTTCCATATGAGTTGGGAAATTGTGTTAGATGTAAATATAAACGGAATACAATGTTTTGCAAATCATTTTCAACCCATATTCAGTTGAATATGCTACAAAGACAACATATTTGATGTTCAAACTGATAAACTGTTTTTTTTTTGCAAATAATCATTAACTTTAGAATTTGATGCCAGCAACATGTGACAAAGAAGTTGGGAAAGGTGGCAATAAATACTGATAAAGTTTAGGAATGCTCATCAAACACTTATTTGGAACATCCCACAGGTGAACAGGCAAATTGGGAACAGGTGGGTGCCATGATTGGGTATAAAAGTAGATTCCATGAAATGCTCAGTCATTCACAAACAAGGATGGGGTGAGGGTCACCACTTTGTCAACAAATGTGTGAGCAAGTTGTTGAACAGTTTAAGAAAAACCTTTCTCAACCAGCTATTGCAAGGAATTTAGGGATTTCACCATCTACGGTCCGTAATATCATCAAAGGGTTCAGAGAATCTGGAGAAATCACTGCATGTAAGCAGCTAAGCCTGTGACCTTCAATCCCTCAGACTGTACTGCATCAACAAGCGACATCAGTGTGTAAAGGATATCACCACATGGGCTCAGGAACACTTCAGAAACCCACTGTCAGTAACTACAGTTGGTCGCTACATCTGTAAGTGCAAGTTAAAACTCTCCTATGCAAGGCGAAAACCGTTTATCAACAACACCCAGAAACGCCGTCGGCTTCGCTGGGCCTGAGCTCATCTAAGATGGTCTGATACAAAGTGGAAAAGTGTTCTGTGGTCTGACGAGTCCACATTTCAAATTGTTTTTGGAAACTGTGGACGTCGTGTCTTCCGGACCAAAGAGGAAAAGAACCATCCGGATTGTTATAGGCGCAAAGTGTAAAAGCCAGCATCTGTGATGGTATGGGGGTGTAGTAGTGCCCAAGACATGGGTAATTTATACATCTGTGAAGGCACCATTAATGCTGAAAGGTACATACAGGTTTTGGAGCAACATATGTTGCCATCTAAGCAACGTTACCATGGACGCCCCTGCTTATTTCAGCAAGACAATGCCAAGCCACGTGTTACATCAACGTGGCTTCATAGTAAAAGAGTGCGGGTACTAGACTGGCCTGCCTGTAGTCCAGACCTGACTCCCATTGAAGATGTGTGGCGCATTATGAAGCCTAAAATACCACAACGGAGACCCCCGGACTGTTGAACAACTTAAGCTGTACATCAAGCAAGAATGGGAAAGAATTCCACCTGAGAAGCTTAAAAAATGTGTCTCCTCAGTTCCCAAACGTTTACTGAGTGTTGTTAAAAGGGAAGGCCATGTAACACAGTGGTGAACATGCCCTTTCCCAACTTCTTTGTCACGTGTTGCAGTCATGAAATTCTAAGTTAATTATTATTTGCAAAAAAAAAATTAAGTTTATGAGTTTGAACATCAAATATCTTGTCTTTGTAGTGCATTCGACTGAATATGGGTTGAAAAGGATTTGCAAATCATTGTATTCCGTTTATATTTACATCTAACACAATTTCCCACCTCATATGGAAACGGGGTTTGTATATTATAGAAGTTCGAACACTGCAGAACCCTTTTAAGAGATAAAGGCTCAATTAATTTCCCACTCACACATATAAACATACATGTAGCCACTACAGGACACTTCATTTGAGAGTAAAATCATTCTACTTAATGAGTCTTCATTGTGTTGTGTTATTAAAATATATTTCATGTTTATTAATGTTGAGGGTTTTTTTTTTGGTTTTTTTTACTGAGTACAGACAATACGGGATGTTGCCACTGGCAGCGCAGCCTTCATTTGTCAGTAAATTGAAGTCCACTTTGTTTAGTCCATCCATTGATCAACATAAATTAGAGGGCTTTCCATATTCAGGTTCCCCTTGCGGCAGGCAGGATTTTAATGCCCGAGTGGCCCCTTGTACCTCTTCACACTATTAGCCCCATGCATCATTAAGCGCACACTGGAAAGAGATGCAATTTTGTAGCCCTAAAAGGCTAATATGCTCTTCTATCATCACAGCAGTGGCACGGATGCCCAGCTGGAGATGCTCTGCACTTTGTTTCCCCACTATCCTCAAACTTCTAGAAGTTCTGTGACAAAATCTAGCCTGGTCGTCCGTACAGCAATTTCATATTTAAGATGGATGACCTGAAGTACCAGTAGAGTTTTAAAACAAGTGGACTTCACTGTATCCATGAAACCATATCCAATTATATTTACAGTCCGCAAAGTATGTGAAAATACCGTCTAAACCAGTGTTGTTCAACCTTTTCTGAGCCCAGGCACATTTTTTTCATTGAAGAAAATCTGAGGCACACCACCAGCAGAAAACATCAAAAAATGAAACTCTGTAGCCGATATAGACAATAAAAATTAGTTCTCGATATGAATTCAAACCATAACCAAGCATGCTTCACTATAGCTCTTGTCTCAAAGTAGGTTGCTGTTGTTCCCAAACTCTTCAGTTTTCTTATAATGAAGCTTACTTTGGAATATTTACTCGTGAAGAAATTTCACAACTGGATTTGTTGCACATCTTTTGACAGTTCCACGCTGGAAGTCACTGAGAGCGGCCCATTCTTTCACAAATGTTTGTAGAAACAGTCTCCATGCCTAAGTGCTTGATTTTATACACCTGTGGCCGGGCCAAGTGATAAGGACACCTGATTCTCATCATTTGGATAGGTGGCCAAATGCTTTTGGCAATATAGTGTATCTCCTATGAAAGAACTTCCTGCAACACGGCATTTCCCTGCGTCTGGATTAGGGCTGTAACGAGTTATCGATTAAATTGATTATTTAATTAGAAAAATACTTCCACTTATATGCTGTTGCTTTAATGAACCAATAAAAATTGATCAAATCTGGACCACATGGAGCACCCTGGACTTTAAATATGCAAACCTAGTTTCCGCACGTTGTCTGCAATAGAGCGCACATGAGCGTGGTGTGTAATGTTCCCTCTAAGGTGCGCGCCTGTGCAATTGCGCACTGCTCAAGCGTCTTCTGCGCACGGCAAATCTATGCCACGCACTAAATCAAATAAAAAAATAAGCGCATAACAATTTTCGACACGACACGGACACGACAGAGAAAACAGTTTTTCAAAATATTGTAACGTCTGTCGAAACGCTTTGAGGACATGAATTCCATCGATCACTTTACTCAGCAAAACTCTTTATTGTCGGTCATAAACACATCACCAAAACATTAGTAAAAAAAATTATATCTAGCAAAAGTGGTCATTTTCTGCAGTACAAACCAGACCAAAAGCAACTTTGTTATATCAACAGCAGCCGCTCGCTCTTTCTCACTTGCGCCAACACATACACTTATGGCACTTAGCCAGTGATGCGTTTACAGCCACACAAAAAGTTGGACAACTCCAACACCACACATAAAGTGTAATTCCAGGTCGTTACACTATGATTTACCAATCAAATGTGTGCTTATTCTAGTGTCATTTATTAGGAATCTTAATTTATAAATATTAATCATGAAATGCTGTTAGTATATTAAATAAATACTAATAAAAATATATTTTTTACAAACAGGAAGTTGCAGGAATGTACACATGATCCCCTGCTTACATCTCATTGTGCAACATGTGAATGTTTTAATGGGAACTAAATGCAATGTCTGAAAGGGGTACAAATTATTTCCAAAGCAGGACCTCCACCCAGACAAACAATACAAGTACACAGTTCATGAAAAACAATATTTTTTGTTATTGTCATTGTCAACACTTATATTAGAAATGGAAATGACTGCTGTCATTTGATTATAATAATAAGAGAATGTTGTCTGTCTATCTGTGTTGGCCCTGCGATGAGGTGGGGACTTGTCCAGGGTGTACCCCGCCTACCGCTTGAATGCAGCTGAGATAGGCTCCAGCGACACTGAAAGGGACAAGCGGTATAAAATGGATGGATGGATGGATGGATAATGCAATATATAACACAAGCCAGACGGTGTGGCTGGGCCAATCTCACTCGCTAAGAACTTCAAGAGCTATCGAGTTGATAGCCCGGGCTTTGAGCTCAGTAGTCAGCACACTTGTCTCTCATGCGGACGACCCAGATATTAGACCCCGGGAGAACAGGAAAGCAGGGACTGAACCAAGCGGGTTCCACACATGTTAAAAAGTGCAATTTCAATGTTGACTATGAGCATTTGTTAGAAAAAGACAATAAATATTATGGCAAGCAGAACAATCATTGTATATTTCAACTATTTCCCCTAAAATACACTGTAAGGCTATAAAGTAAGTTTTATTCGATTATCGAATAATTGAACAAACTAATCAATATATTACTCGTTCACTAAAATAACCTAGTCTGGATCATTCCAACGCACCATCACAGTTTATGCTAGCGTCTCCAACAGCGCACTTTTGGCGTGATAAAAAGTCGGTTCCGTTGTCGATCGCACCGGAGGAGATGTTCTACATTGCCCTTAAAAAGGTGGTGCACAATGATATCCGTGTGCTACATCTTCCACAGCGTAACAAAACGCCCAATGATGGATGTGGGGGGAAAACGGTTGTCAAAATGGTGAAATCCTGCACCACTTTTGCGCTTTCTGTTCCACCCAAAACTGGAACCTGGGTCAGGAGAGACAAGCTATTAACCCGGTCTATCAACCCAACAGCCAATACTGCTCTTGAGGTTGTCAGAGAGCGGGGCTTACCGAGGAATACATGGCCCAGCCTTACTGGCCGGTCTCCGTTCCACTCACCCCCACTAAACCTCACTCCCATCCGGGTCACGGCACCACTGTAGTAACCCACGTGGCTCAGTCCCTGCATTTCTGTTTTGCCCGAGACTGGAATCTAGGTCACAGGCATGAGAGACGAGCGTGAGATAACTGAGAAAACTGAGATATAACCTGATTGCCAGCACAGTCACTGTCAGAGAGCGAGGTTTACCAAGGTACAGATCTCAGTAGGCCGTGAAATACAGTCTGGTGTGCCGTGGGAGATTATGTAATTTCACCTACCGTAATTGGGTTAAAAATATTTTTTGCAAACCAGTAATTATAATCCGCAAATATCGTGCCGTTGTTGAGTGTCTGTGCTGTCTAGAGCTCGACAGAGTAACCGTGTAATACTCTTCCAAATCAGTAGGTGGCAGCAGGTAGCTAATTGCTTTGTAGATGTTTGTCGTGATCACAATATGCAGACGACAGCGGGAGGCAGTGTGCAGGTAAAAAGGCGTCTAATGCTTAAACCAAAAATAAACAAAAGGCGAGTGCCACTAAGAAAAGGCATTGAAGCTTAGGGAAGGCTTTGCAGAACGAAACTAGAACTGAACTGGCTGCAAAGTAAACAAAAACAGAATGCTGGACGACAGCAAAGACTTACAGTGTGTGGAGCAGACGGCGTCCACAAAGAAGGATAGCGTCCGCACAACTTAAATAGTCTTGATTGCGAAAACAACGCAGGTGCGGGGGACAAGCGTTCAAGGAAGACATGAAACTGCTACAGGAAAATACCAAAAAAAGAGAAAAATCCACCAAAATAGGAGCGCAAGACAAGAACTAAAACTCTACACACAGGAAAACACCAAAAACGTCAAAATAAGTCACGGCGTGATGTGACAGGTGGTGACAGTACACCTACTTTGAGACAAGAGCTATATTGATAGATTGGTTATGGTTTGAATTCATATCCAACAATTGCGAGAACGACTTTTTAATTGTCAATATCGACTGCTGAGTTTTTTTTGCCGGTGGTGTGCCTCGGGATTTTTTCAATGAATGAAATGTGCCTGGGCTCAGAAAAGGTTGAAAAACAGTGCCTCAGTGTACTTGGTGTGTGTGCTCATTTCAGCAGTGACAACATGGCGTGGAGTACAAAGTGTTGTACTGGTCTTAAATTGGTCAGAGGTCCATTAGCGTTTGAAGCAGAGCATGGCCGTAGCTCTGTTAACAGTTGGAGAAAGTTCTGGTAATTGGCTTTGACATGAAAGGTACAACTTTTCGTGACAATGACCTAAAGTTGGCAGCCTTTATTAGTCCCTCTAAACATCATTCGACAGAGAAAGGGTCACACAGTCCAATTGTTTTAAGTTAAATTAAGGCAAACCAAATATCACAAAATATGTCCACCGAGCTACGATTCAATCAACTTGCGAGGGAAGGAATAGTTCGGGGTTGAGGCTTTATTGTGTCAGCAACAATTCCCACACCGGTCAGATCGTCGTTTTTCACTCCTCGCCAGTTATTGGCGAAAGCGGAGTAATATACGGAGACATTATTGGTCTATTTGAAGGTTGTCTTCTGCTTTGACAACTGTTATAATGTCACTGTCTGGAGAGATGCCTCACCCGGCAGGTCAGAAGGTATTACCTGTTGAAGGATGGATGTAAAGAGCCTGAGTAAAGGTTTGGTGATAGCGCTGGATAACATGTCACAGGGATTTACGGTATGGGTATCGAAAACGCCCCGTCTGAGACTAATTTTGAGCTCGTGATTTCTTTCGGGATTCACACTGCGACATAAACAACATGTTGACAGGGGAAAATCCATTTTTTATTAAGACGCAGTTCTCTGCTTCTGGCTTTTTTGGGCCCCTGTGGTGTTGAGTTATTGTTTTCTCCAGGTGTTTCTGATATTTTTGGATGACATGAGTTAACTTATTTTTCAGTCTTATGTTTTTGCATTACCTTAAAGAGGAACTGCACTTTTTTTTTTCAAATTGTGCCTATCATTCACAATCATTATGTAAGACACATGGGACTCTCTCCATTCTGCCTATAAAACTCTTAAAAAACATCCAAACACCTCCCTTTTATGTTTTATATACACGATGTAAGTATATATGTAATGTAGTAACATTTATAATAACATTTAATATTTTGCTCATTTTAAACATACGCAGTGTATTCATTTTGAAAACGCATCATGACCTTAGCTTTTTTCCTTCCACAACATCACTGATTATTACTCACTGCAGACTTTATTAGAGCCAACAAACATGATAAAACATCACTTACTGTACAATGTCTGCTGTCATTAGGATGCAGACTCACAGAGTCTTGTCATACTCCCGTTTAGATAAAGAATTAATCATACTACTCATGAAGAAAATAATTGTTTTGTGTGTTTCTTGCCATTTTCGGGTCTAAATTGACTGTCAAAGTCTATCAATTTGTGGAATTACTATCAAGGTGAGAGGCATGATTTATGATCTACAATAAACTTCCATGAGCACCGGGGCGAGGAAGCAGCCCACCAGTCGATGATATCAGCATAGTTAAAGTTAAGTTAAGTTAAAGTACCAATGATTGTCACACGCACACTAGGTGTAGCGAAATTTGTCATCTGCATTTGACCCATCCCCTTGTTCACCCCCTGGGAGGTGAGGGGAGCAGTGGGCAGCAGCGGTGCCACGCCCGTGAATCATTTTTGGTGATTTAACCCCCAATTCCAACCCTTGAAGCTGAGTGCCAAGCAGGGAGGTAATGGGTCCCATTTTTATAGTCTTTGGTATGACTCGGCCGGGGTTTGAACTCACAACCTACCGATCTCAGGGCGGACACTCTAACCACTAGGCCACTGAGTAGGTGAATAGCTACACCAGCTGGTAATCGCAGCGCCGCAATAAATAGTTTGTCTGCGTTAGCGCTTATAACAACAAAATCACTCATAGTTGGTTAATATTCAAGTCATGGAATGTAAATTAAGTATTTTTGGCGGTTTTTGGATTGTAATTTATTGGGTTAGAGTAGAGGACCTCCCATTGGCTCCGCTGTAAGCAGACTTGTATTTACATTTATTTACAAGTTAGAATGCATTTATTTTAAAATGCATCCGTCGTTATGTCTTTCCTAATGACGGTGAACAATAGGCAAAATTCCAGCTCCCTTTAACAAAGCATGTACTGTCTAAATACATTAATCTGCATGCAATCATTTGTTGTGATTAATCACGAGTTAACTTGTTTTTCACAGCCCTATGACCATACTTGCCAACCCTCCCGGATTTTCCGGGAGACTCCCGAAATTCAGCGCCTCTCCCGAAAACCTCCCGGGACAAATTATCTCCCGAAAATCTCCCGAAATTCAGGCGGACTCAGGTCCATGCGGACCTGAGTCCTCTTTCCCACAATATAAACGGTGTGCCTGCCCAATGACGTTATAACTGTAGAATGATCGAGGGCGAGTTCTTGGTTCCTTATGTGGGTTTATTGTTAAGCAGTTTCATTAACGTCCTCCCAGCGCGGTAACAACACACAACAACAGCAGTCACGTTTTGGTCTACCGTAAAGCAGTTCGTCTGCCGTAAACAGCAATGTTGTGACACTCTTAAACAGGACAATACTGCCATCTAGTGCATTTGATGAAATAACTTTTTAGCGTGCCACACAGCAATGCATCAGAATAGAACAAGGATGGACAATTCAACCCTTAACTCAACAAGTATATGTGTAAATAAATGAACACTGAAATTCAAGTATTTCTTTTATATATATATATATATATATATATATATATATATATATACAATAAAAGAAATATATATTTATAGCTAGGATTCACTGAAAGTCAAGTATTTCTTATATATATATATATATATATATATATATATATATATATATGAAATACTTGACTTGGTGAATTCTAGCTGTAAATATACTCCTCCCCTCCTAGCCTATGACAAATATGTTTTTTTTTGCATTTGTAAAAGTTAATTACATTATTAATATTGTATATTATGATTCCATTCATTCTTAAAGTGGTTTCAAAATATTGCTGACAATGACATGGGCAATAATTAGTGGGACAATAATGTGATATCGGCTGAGGCGGCGTCATCACCGACGAAATATAACTGTGATCCTGTTCTATTTACATCTGCAAAAAAGTTCCTATGTGGTAAAAAAAAAAAAAAAGCTCCGACGTTCATGTTCCACTTGAACATTTGCACTTGTCATGCCACAAACTGACTCTGCCGTACCCCGCAGGACAATCCGTGAGCACTTGGGGGAGCAAGAGGTCTCCATCTCGCTCACCGTTGATTCCCTGGAGGACAGCGACCTGGGCAACTACACCTGCTACGTGGAGAACGGCAACGGTCGGCGACATGCCAATATCCAACTTGTCAAGAAAGGTACCACAATCTAGCAGCACGAGGACGTTGTTACCGGGGGAAACAAGACAGTATTTATGGATTACAGTTCATACGCCTTTGTCGAGGAAGAAGAAGGAACACTTGAGGAGAGAGTAGAGGGAGCCTTAGGATACAAGCGGTCCGATTCTTTGCTTTGATCATCTTTCACGTCTGATTTTTCATCCTATTTTTCTCCTCCTTCTCTTAGCTAACAGCACATTCCGGTTTGAACTTGATATTTCATACATCAGTATCTTGCTCACGGGCGTATCTCTAAAGTGAGGCCGTACGACCACTATGAGTAACGTCTCTGCACGATAAATATTAAGGGTGTTTACTTCTGATACGATACCGATTTTGCAGCCTTAACTATTGGCTGTAGAGATGTCCGATTATATCGGTACCCCGATATTATCAGCCGATAAATGCTTTAAAATGTAATATCGTAAATTATCGGTATCGGTTTCAAAAAGTAAAATGTATGACTTTTTAAAACGCCGCTGTACGGTGTGGTACACGGACGTAGGGAGAAGTACTGAGCGCCAATAAACCTTAAAGGCACTGTCCAATCACATAATATCTACGGCTTTTCACACACACAAGTGAATGCAAGGCATACTTGGTCAACAGCCATACAGGTCACACTGAGGGTGGCCGTATAAACAACTTTAACACTGTTACAAATATGCGCCACACTGTGAACCCACACCAAACAAGAATGACAAACACATTTCGGGAGAACATCCGCACCGTAACACAACATAATCACAATAAGAAATTATTACTTTAAAAAAGTAGTTTTATACTCGTGAGTGTTGATGACACTGCTTTGCAACAGTTGATATTCTAGTTTCAAGCATGTTTTACTCATTATAGGTCATCAAATCTCAGCAACAAGCTGTAATATCTTACTGAGATCATTTAGGACCAAAACCCTTAAAACAAGTAAAACGCTCTAACATAAAATCTGCTTAGTGAGAAGAATTATCTTATCAGATAGAAAATAAGCAAATATCACCCTTATTTGAGATATTTAATCTTACTTAGATTTCAGTTTTTGCAGTGTGGTATCTTGGTTTTCGTTGATAATCTGTTCCAAAACGTTTGACCAAACAGAACTGTACGGAATGTAAATAATTTTTTTCGCTGTAAAAAATTACGTATTTTCCAGGCCATAGAGCACACCGGAATATAAGCCACACCCAAAAAATTTTTAAAGAAAAAAATATGTTTCCATATATAAGCCGCAGACATATACGTTGCAAAATGAGTTACTTACACAGAAAGAGTCTGTGAATGTTTCTTTACATGCCTTAATTATTTCCAAACGGTGCCTGTAACACGGCAGTAAAACGGATGATCAAACAAAACAGATGATCAAACAAAACAGAAGTCAATATGGACCCACTCTCCAATCAGCTAAACAGACTCAATAATTCCACGGTGATGTCTTGGTGAATTTACAGAGGAATTTGTGAAACTGAAACAAGTGCGGGGTAGTACTGTGAACGGTGTTGAAACAGAACACTGCCATTGACGTGTAAAGTTTTTGTTATTTTTAAAAAGCATCAAACTCTCTACAATAATAACACGCAACATTAAACTGGATTACATTAGTTTAGCAAGCTCACAAGAACGACAGGAGTAACGCCCCCTTTTTTTTTTTTAAAGTGTTCAATGATCGTATGTAACTTTCTTTTTAACCATTACCTGCTCTTAGAACAGGTTCACAGGCTCCATCTAGTGCAGGCCTGGGCAATTAATTTGACTCGGGGGGCAAATTTAGAGAAAAAATGTGTCTGGGGGCCGGTATATCTATCTATCTATTTTTCTATCTATCTATGTATACATATAAACGTTATGACAGATCGCCTTAAAAAACAGAATGGAATTTAACATTTTTTTACTGAATGAGACACCCAATAATGTGGGATTTACAATATTAACTATGAACGATAAAACACTGAATATTGACAACATATGATCGTCACACCCCCTCTCCATCCACATATTTTACAATCAAGTGTAACGCAACAAACACAGCGAAATATGAACGCAAAGGGTAAAAAAAATTAAAAAAAACACCTGCAATTTGATACATCACTAAGCTTTAGAACTTTGATGTAAAAATCTCCTTCCACGTCTATCCCTGACACCCGCATTTCAGGCTGGCCGCTCGGGAAACACTCTGTGGAAACGCTCCCCACCCACACTGCTTGGTACTCGTCACTTAGATTACCATAGGAACTAATTAGATGACCATAGTAACTAATTAGATGACCATAGTAACTAATTATATGACCATAGGACCTAATTAGATGACCATAGTAACTAATTAGATGACCATAGGACCTAATTAGATGACCATAGTAACTAATTAGATGACCATAGGAACTAATTAGATGACCATAGTAAATAATTAGATTACCATTTTCAATCATTGTGCCATGAGATATTGTCTGGTGTGCCGTGGGAAATTATGCAACTTCACCTAATTGGTCCAAAAAATATTTTTTGCAAATCAATATTTATAATAATGTGCCGTTGTCTAGTGCCTGTGCTGTGTAGAGCTTGGCAGGGTAACCATGTAATACTCTTCAATATCAGTAGATGGCAGCAGGTAGTTCATTGCTTTGTAGAAGTCGGAACGCGTCGAGGATGGTTTGTCGTGATCCCAATAGGCAGAGCACGACGGGAGACAGCGTGCAGGTAAAAAGGTATCTAACGCTTAAACCAAAAATGAACAAAAGGCAAGTCCCGCTAGGAAAAGGCACTGAAGCATAAGGATGGCTATGCAAAACAAAGGTAAAACTAAACTGGCTACAAAGTCAACAAAAACAGAATGCTGGACGACAGCAAAAACTTACAGCGTGTGGAGCAAACACGGTGTCCACAAAGTACATCCGTACATGACATGACAATCATTGTCCACACAACGAAGGATTGCGTCCGCACAACTGAAATAGTCTTGATTGCGAAAACAAAGCAGGTGCGGGCAATAGCACTCAAAGGAAGTCGTGAAGCTGCTACAGGAGAACACCAACAAAACAGGAAGGGTCACCAAAATAAGAGCGGCAGACAGGAACTAAAGCACTACACACAGGAAACAACAACAAACTCAAAATAAGACAACCTGGTGGAGTTTCATTTGTTAACCTTTACTGCTGGTGGTGTGCCTCCGTATTTTTTTTATGAAAAAAATGTGCCTTGGCTCAAAAAAGGTTGAAAAACACTGACGTAGTATATCATGCAAAAGCGCAGATTGCAACCATTGAAATACTCTGTATAGTTCAAGACTTACGGTCATTTGAAAACATCACTGCACCTCATAATGGCAGCCAATGTTCCCTCTAATTTTTCATGTGTGTGAGCAAATGCAAAAACTCCCTGAGCATTCAGTGGAGCCCATGTGAGCAACATCAGACGTGCACACTGTGGCTACACCAGCAGCACACCTGTCCCAAACCTGACTAAATAACAAGTTCAATCTCCATCCATCCATCCATTTTCTACCGCTTGTCCCTTTCGGGGTCGCGGGGGCTGCTGGAGCCTATCTCAGCTGCATTCGGGCGGAAGGCGGGATACACCCTGGACAAGTCCCCACCTCATCGCAGGGCCAACACAGATAGACAGACAACATTCTCTTATTATTATAATCAAATGACAGCAGTCATTTCCATGGGGCTATTTTCTAATATAAGTGTTTAGGCCCACTTACAATGACAATAACAACAAATATTGTTTTTCATGAACTGTGTACTTGTATTGTTTGTCTGGGTGGAGGTCCTGCTTTGGAAATAATTTGTACCCCTTTCAGACATTGCATTTAGTTCCCATTAAAACATTCACATGTTGCACAATGAGATGTAAGCAGGGGATCATGTGTACATTCCTGCAACTTCCTGTTTGCAAAAAATATATTTTTATTAGTATTTATTTAATATACTAACAGCATTTCATGATTAATATTTATAAATTAAGATTCCTAATAAATGACACTAGAATAAGCACACATTTGATTGGTAAATCATAATGTAACGACCTGGAATGACACTTTATGTGTGGTGTTAGAGTTGTCCGACTTTTTGTGTGGCTACTAGAGATGCGCGGATAGGCAATTATTTCATCCGCAACCGCATCAGAAAGTCGTCAACCATCCGCCATCCACCCGTTTCTAACATTTGATCAGAACCGCACCCGCCCGCACCCACCCGTTGTTATATATCTAATATAGACGATGCAAGGCATTAGTGAGGTTATAAAGCTTTTGCCTGTTAAAGAAAAGAGACTGATCCAATGCAGCACAGACATTCGCGTGCCACGCTGTCACGACCCAGACGCACACCAGTGCGCAATCATATGGGAGCCGCGCTGAGCGCACCTCCAAGCGCGTCTCGCTGCCGGCGACGGCCGGGTATGGGCCCGACGCTCCAGCGCCATCCATTTTCAGGGCTAGTTGATTCGGCAGGTGGGTTGTTACACACTCCTTAGCGGGTTCCAACTTCCATGGCCACCGTCCTGCTGTCTATATCAACCAGGGTGAGCCCCACCCCTTTCGTGAGCGCACTGCGCGCGGAGTGACCCCTGTTACGCGCCCCCGGAAACAGGGGTGGCGGGCAGGTAAGCTGCGCGGGCGGAGCGCGCGGAGTGACCCCTGTTTCGAGCCCCCGGCCACGGGGGTGGCGGGCAGGTAAGCTGCTTACCTGCTGCGCGTGACGCCGGCCGCGGCGAAGGCGGACGAGGCGGGGTGTCGGTGCGGTGGGCGCGGTGGTGACCCTGGACGTGCGTCGGGCCCTTCTCGCGGATCGCCTCAGCTACGGCTCCTGGTGGGGCCCTCTCGGGGGTAGGGGCCTCGGTCCCGGACCCCGGCGAGGCGTCCCTTCTCCGCTCCGTAAAAGTGTCCATCTCTTTTTTTTTTTTTCTTCTGTTGTGGCATATGCAGCAGGTGCCTGCTCGTTTTTTCGTATGTGGGTAACAACATTTAACTATGTATATATATTTCCGAATTGGTTTAACTGCCACCCGCCTGAATCTATTTAAAATCTAATTTTTTTTTATTTCAACCGCCCGACCCGACCCGCGGATAAAATCTAATTTTTTTTAATTTCATCCGCCCGATCCGCGGATAATCCGCGGACTCCGCGGTTGTGCCTGCAAACCGCGCATCACTAGTGGCTACAAACGCATCACTGGCTAAGTGCCATATATGCATATGTTGGCGCAAGTGAGAAAGAGCGAGCAGCTGCTGTTGATATAACAAAGTTGCTTTTGGTCTGGTTTGTACTGCAGACAATGACCAGTTTTGCTAGATATCATTTTTTTTACTAATGTTTTGGTGATGTGTTTATGGCCGACAATAAAGAGTTTTGCTCAGTAAAGTGATGGATGGAATTCATGTCCCCAAAGCGTCTCGACAGACGTTACAATATTTGAACAATGATGACGAAAACTGTTTTCTCTGTCGTGTCGAAAATTGTTATGCGCTTATTTTTTTATTTGATTTTGTGCGTGTAGATTTGCCGTGCGCAGAAGACACTTGAGCAGTGCGCAATTGCACAGGCGCGCACCTTAGAGGGAACACTGATGGCAGCTATAGTTTCCATCTTAAAGATCTAAAAAAAAAATGATTTGGGAATATCCGGGGGGCTAGACTGAAAAGGTTAATGGACCACATGCGGCCCCCGGGCCTTAAATTGCCCAGGTCTGATCTAGTGGTATGCCAAAGAATCACATGACTAAAGTGCAGTGTTTTATTGTCCTATATTCAAACTATGTGTAATGTTACAGTGGCCCCCAAATAATATCTTGTTAAGTAAAACCTCTGCTTTGTTTTTAATGAATACTTAGGCCTACTATGCTACTGTATGGTGGTAATGTGTTTTCTGAGTTAGAGAACCACTGTCTTAGAGGTTCAGTCGGCTCTCCTGCAAACTGCAAACATTCATCAGTGTTTACATCAACTCTACTTTGCTGCACTCGTTATTGAAGAGCAGCAGCAGCACAAAAGCGATGCAACATCTTTAACCTGCCAGATGTACGAGTCGGGAGCTCATTTGTCTAAAAGAGTGATGGTCTGGATGCCAGGTGGAGCTTTAGCCTCATGCACTGTTTAAGTAGAAGCTCGCTCCCCCAGGCCAGAATTGGCAGCCTCCGAGTGTACCTGGGGAGGATTGCACAGAGTACACTGAGCCACACCGTGAGAGGTGAATTAGTCAGGGGGGGTTCTTCACTGGCAGCGCTGAGAGGAAGTTAAGACTCTCCAAAGATGTAGAGATGACAAAATGCGAAAAGCAATTCCTTGCATGCAGATTCCTCTGGGCTGCAGGGCGGAGTGGGCCTCTTCAGTGGGAATTGCCTGGAGCACCACCTCACACACACACACACACACACACACACACACACACACACACACACACACACACACACACACACACACACACACACACGCGCGGCACTGATCTTATCAGGCGTGTCACTCAAAAGCAGTGTTTACTAGCATCGCCGTGTTGGCATCAGTGTGGAGTGCCAACAGCCAGGGGCCATGCAGGCACAACCCTGTTCACTGAGTGTGCCCCCAATGCATGTTTAACACAGGGTTGTCCAAAGAGCGACACAGGGGCCATTTACGGCCCATAGCGTGTTTTTAGACGGCATTCTAATATATATATTTATTTTTTTTTGTCCTGTCCAACTTCTCAGGTAAATCATATAGTTGATGTAGATGCCCATGTCGGCTGTTCAGATTTACTTTACAAAAGAAAAGTGTAGGATACTTCTCTTGTTGCTTTATTTGTATTTGACTTTATTAAATGTATTTATATTATTATTTGGTGAAGCCGGGCCGGAGCAGGAGGGGATAGAAAGAGGGGAAAAAAAGGAAGACAGAGGGGGAAATTGTGGGCACACGAGTGGGATAAGACAGAGAGACAAAAACAACAACAATAAACACAACAATAACAACAACAACAATAGAGCAACATCAGCTAATACGACATGTACAAATATAATAGTAAAAGTGATAGCAAAGAAGCAGTTAGTGAAATAAATAATAATACAGAAATGACAATGAGCATTATTACACTACAAATGGAGCAATACAAATACCAATAGAAATAGCGCTATTGATAATGAATAATAACAATAATTACCTCTATTATCTACAATACAGTTGTTCAAATGCAACAATACATATATGTAATGATAACTACAGATTCTAATATTAGCGTGCTAGCTATTTTGCTAGTTTTACAGGTATACACCTCAGCGTCAAATATTTCGGTAATTGACGAATGAGACCTGTAAGCATGCTAACGTTAATATGATAGCTTTTGGGGGGGGGGGGGGTAATTTTGTAGGTCATATTTTGGTACTTGATGCATGCTAACGTTGACATGCTAGCATTTAAAAAAAAATTATTCAGGTACACACCTCAGAGTATTTTGGTACTTTAGGCATGTTACAGTTAGCATTTTTAGCATGCTAGCTTTAATCTAATTTAGCAGGATAGTGCATATATGTCGGTATTTCACTAATGCTAACTGTTAGCATGTTTTTAGAGGACCCGCGGCACAAACGTTAGCATTCTAATATTAGCATGCTAGCTTTTTTGCTAGTTTTACAGGTATACACCTCAGCGTCAAATATTTCGGTAATTGACGAACGAGGCCTGTTAGCATGCTAACGTTAATATGCTAGCTTTTGGATCGGGGGTAATTTTGTAGGTCATATTTTGGTACTTGATGCATGCTAATGTAGACATGCCAGCATTTTTTTCAGGTACACACCTCAGAGTATTTTGGTACTTTACGCATGTTACACATTTTAGCATGCTAGCTTTAATCTAATTTAGCAGGATAGTGTATATATTCACTAATGCTAACTGTTAGCATGCTAGCTTTTTTTGGCTCATTTTGCTCATATTTTTGTTGCACGGTATACTGGTGTTAGTATAGTACCGCGATACTAATGAATAATTTTCGGTACTATACCACTTCTGAAGCGTACCGGTCCCGTACGACCCTCCCCCGCCTGCGTCGAAGTCACGTCGTGTCATTGCTGGTTTTACGAGCAGAGGAGCATGTTCGGCAGCGCACAATCACAGAGTACTTACAAGCAGACACAGTGTGTAGACAGAAAAGGGAGAACGGACTCATTTTGGCTTAAAAACTAACAATAAAGGTGAAGTTATAACACTGAAGTACCCTCAGGAAGAGGTGCTTTAAGACATGGCTAGCTATCTACTTCTAAATCACTAATCCTGGTCTCCATGGCGACAAATAAAGTAAGTTTCTTACAAGTATCAGCCCTGCAGGACGAGGAATAGCTAAACATGTTTCACTACACACCGTAGCTCACCGGCATCAAAATGTAAACAAATGGATCTACACCTGACATCCACTGTAATGATATCAAGTACAGGCACAAATCTAGTCAATACTACTATGATTACGTCAATATTTTTTGGCATCGCAACATCTTCTTTCGTTTTTTTTTATAATTTATATTATGTTTATAAACTCAGGAAATATGTCCCTGGACACATGAGGACTTTGAATATGACCAATGTATGACCGTGTAACGACTTGGTATCGGATTGATACCCAAATTTGTGGTATCATCCAAAACTAATGTAAAGTATCAAACAACAGAAGAAGAAGTGATTATTACATTTTAACAGAAGTGTAGATAGAACATGTTAAAAGAGAAAGTAAGCAGATATTAACAAGTAGATTAATAATTCATTTTCTACCACTTGTCCTTAATAATGTTGACGAAATAATAGAATGATAAATGACAATATGTTATTGTATATGCCAGCAGACTACCGTATTTTTCGGACTGTAAGTCGCAGTTCTTTTTACAGTTTGGCCGGGGGTGCGACTTATACTCAGGAGCGACTTATGTGTGAAATTATTAACACATTACTGTCACAATTCAATTACAAGTAGAACAGAGGAACCCAAGGATGCAGATGGAATGTGAGTAAATAGTTCTTTACTAACCAAAAAGCACTCACAACAATAATCCAAATAGAATGTAACAAAAAGCGACGGTGCGAAAAAGAGCACCGTGACAACAGCGAGAACAAAAGCTAATATACAAAGCTAACTAAACTTGGGTCGGAGTTGCAAGACGTGCAAACTAACAAAGTACATACCGAGCTGGATGACACTGGAAATAGCCAAGAAGGTAAGAAGCATAAATACAAGGAGCATAGAAATCTTCATACAACAGGAGTCTAGGAGTGGAATTGCCGAGTGCCATCCAGCTGAAGAGGTGCTGCTTAAATAGTGTGAGGCTGATTGGACACAGCTGTGCACGTCTCACAACTCCGCCCACAGGAAAAGACAGGAACTCTGGGAAGAAGACAAACAATAAGAACCAGGTCTGCTGCACCAACAAAGGCAAACTGAACACAAACCACAAGATGGCAGCAGGCGGTGACAGTATTCCCCCCCTAATCAACGGACGCCACCTGGCGGACCTCCTGGCTTACCGGGAAATCTATGATAGAAATCAGAAATTACTGATTTATCAATAATAAGGGAACGTGAAATCCAAGAACGATCCTCTGGCGGGTAACCCTTCCAGTCGATCAGAAATTGCACCCCCCTACCCCGCTTCCTGGCGTCCAAAATGGTGTTGACAGTATAGGCTGGATGACCCTCCACCTGCTGAGGAGCTGGGGGAGACACTGGTGGAGGGCTAAGGTCGCTCGACTCAACGGGCTTTAGGCGGGAGACATGGTAGACCGGATAAGACTTAAAAGACTTGGGTACCTTGAGTCGAGCTGTGACGGGAGTGATCATCTGCTTCACCTCGTATGGTCCTATGAACCTAGGTGCCAGTTTCTTACTCTCCTGGCAGTGTAATGTCTTTAGATGATAACCAAACCTTCTGGCCGGGTTTGTAGTCGGGAGATGGTCTGCGATGGCGATTTGCCATGATCTGGTTCCGACTGGCCGTACGAGACAAGGCGGCACGGGTATCACGCCACACACGGTGCACACGGCGCAGGAAGGTAGTCACGGAGGGAACTGTGCACTCGACCTCTTGAGAGGAGAAGATGGGAGGTTGGAAACCATGCACCACATGAAAAGGAGACAGGCCAGTAGATGAACAGATGAGGGTGTTACGGGCATACTCCACCCATGGGAGATAGGTGGACCACAGTGATGGATGCTGGTGACAAACACATCTCAGAGCCGCCCCTAAGTCCTGGTTGGCTCTTTCCGACTGTCCATTAGATTGTGGGTGGTACCCTGATGACATGCTGACAGTGGCCCCTAACAAGTTGCAGAAGGATCTCCATGTAGCGGATGAAAACTGAGGACCTCTGTCTGACACCACATCCATGGGGATCCCGTGAAGTCGAACCACATGGGTGACCAGAAGCTTGGCGGTCTCCAGGGAAGGGGGAAGTCTGCGAAGGGGGACAAAGTGTGTGAATTTAGAGAATCTGTCTACTATAGTGAGGATGACAGAAAAGCCCCTGGAGATGGGTAGACCTGTGACAAAGTCCAGAGCGATGTGCGACCATGGACGGGAGGGGATGGGAAGGGGCTGCAGCAACCCTGCAGGAGCTTGATGAGAAGCCTTGCTCCTGGCACAAACAGGGCATGCAGCCACAAACTTCTTAGTGTCGGTGTGAATGGTAGGCCACCAGAACCGCTGTGTGAGCAGGAACTCCGTGCGTCTGGCACCTGGATGGCAGGCAATCTTGGAAGTGTGAGCCCACGACAAGACCTCTGCACGTAGAGTTCTTGGCACAAAAAGGCGGCCAGGAGGACATCCAGCAGGTGATGGGGAGTCCTTGATAGCCTCTGACACACGTCTCTCTACCTCCCACTGTACTGCGCCAAGGATCCGGGACTGAGGAAGGATAGTCTCTGGGGGAGTGTCTTCTGTCGGAGGAGAGAACATCCTAGACAAGGCATCAGGCCTTCCATTGAGTGAGCCAGGGCGAAAAGTGATACAGAAGTCGAACCTTGTGAGGAAGAGGGACCACCGGGCCTGGCGGGGATTGAGACGCTGGGCAGAGCGGAGGTAGGCTAGGTTCCGATGATCCGTGTAAATGATGAAGGGGTGTTTGGCACCCTCCAGCCAGTGCCTCCATTCTTGAAGGGCGAGGATCACTGCCAGAAGCTCTCGGTTCCTGATATCATAGTTCCTCTCCGCAGGGGAAAGGCGTTTGGAGAAGAAGGCGCAGGGGTGCAATTTCTGATCGGAACTGGAATGCTGGGACAAAACAGCCCCTACCCCGGTGTCCGATGCGTCCACCTCGACAAAAAAGGGGAGATCAGGATTAGCGTGGACTAACACAGGAGCGGAGGTAAAAAGGCATTTAAGGCGTCGAAAAGCGTGGTCAGCCTCCGAAGACCACACAAAAGGAACCTTAGCGGACGTTAATTTATTTAACGGTTGAGCTACTTTACTGAAGTCCCTAATAAAACGCCGGTAAAAATTAGCAAACCCCAAAAACCTCTGCAGCAGCTTCCTGGAGGACGGTGTTGGCCAGTCTGCAACCGCTTGGACCTTAGCCGGGTCTGGCTTAACCTGCCCCCTCTCAACAATCAATCCCAAAAACGACACTGGGCGAATGAAAAGTGCACTTTTGGGGCTTGACAAATAAACGGTTCTCCAAAAGTCTCTGTAAGACCAAACGGACATGCTGATGGTGTAATTCAATGGAGCGTGAAAAAATAAGTATGTCATCCAAGTAGACTACCACAAAACGGCCTATCATGTCACGGAGTACATCATTAATTAAACATTGAAAAACACCAGGAGCATTTGTGAGGCCAAATGGCATGACGCAATATTCGAAGTGGCCAAGCGGTGTGTTAAAAGCAGTCTTCCATTCATCACCTTCACGAATGCGCACAAGGTGATACGCATTACGTAGGTCCAATTTCGTAAATACTACCGCCCCATGCAGGGGAGCAAATGAAGATTCTAGCAGTGGAAGAGGGTATTTATTCTTAATAGTAATCTTGTTAAGGGCTCGGTAGTCTATACACGGTCGCAACCCACCCTCCTTAACAAAGAAAAACCCTGCCGCCACCGGAGCGGAAGAGGGACGAATGTGTCCGGCGGTGAGAGATGAGGAGATGTATTCCTCCATAGCCTGCTGTTCGGGGCGCGAAATATTATACAGCCGCGAAGAAGGTAGTGGAGACCCTGGAAGGAGGTCAATGGCACAGTCATACGGGCGGTGGGGGGGTAGCGACGTAGCCTGGTCTTTACAAAAAACATCACTAAGGGAGTGATATTCGTCAGGAATCAGTGAAAGATCAGGGGGCTGAAGACTGGGAAGAATGACAGGTTTAGTAGGAGACGAAGCGGAACGCAAACAGTGACTATGACAGAAAATACTCCAATTAGTAATCTTAGGTGTGGTCCAGTCCATACTGGGACTGTGACGTCGCAACCATGGAATTCCAAGAACTACGGGTGCTGAACGAGAAGGCATTATCAGAAAATTAATCTCCTCACGGTGATTACCAGAAGTAAGGAGGGATGTGGCATGTGTCTGATGAGTAATATTAGCCAGGTGGCGCCCGTCAAGTGAGCTAACATTCTTAATACGTTCAATACACACAGAAGGAATATTTAAAGACTCCACAAGCCCACTGTCAATAATGTTCTCATCAGCCCCTGAGTCAATTAGTGCTTTAATAGGGCAAGAACCCCCCACCCATGACAGAGTACCTTCCACTTGAAGTCTTCCCACCGTAGAAGATGCAGACGTTGCCACAGGAGCATGCGGCGAAGGTGGCAAACTCCCCCGTGGAAGATCTCCGGTGGAAGTGGAACGGCCCCCCTTGGGGCGCGCAGGACAGCGAACAACGACGTGGTCTGCAGCTCCGCAGTACAGACATAGCTGCAACCTCAGCCGACGACTCCTCTCTGCTGATGACAGGCGGCTGCCACCCAGCTGCATAGGTATGGCCCCCTCTGGCCCCTCCTCCGGGGCACTGCAGTCAGAAAGCAGAAGCGACCACACCTGAGGCTTGGACGTAGATTGTGTGAAGCTGGTAGGTGACTGCCCTCTGGTGGATGGAGGACCCCTCCCCTTCTGGGCGTGTCGCTCTCGTAGGCGGTTGTCCAATCGGATCGAGAGCGAGATGAGCTCCTCGAGGGTCTGGGTCTCATCTCGGACAGCCAGCTCGTCTTGGATACGGGGGCTAAGACTAGCCAAAAATATTCCCCGTAATGCTCTCTCCCCCCAGCCACTCTCCGCTGCCAGGATCCGGAAGGAGACTGAATAGTCTGCCACAGAGGAGGACCCCTGGCATGTAGCGAGGAGGCGGCCTCCTGCCTCTCGTTCCCTCACTGGGTGATCGAAGACGCTGCGCAGCTCAGCAGAAAACAGGGGTAGGCTGGAACGAAGTTCGGGTTTGCTCTCACACACCTCCATAGCCCAGCGTGCTGCTCTTCCAGCCAGTAAACTGAGTACATATGCCACACGGGCGGAGTCTGTCGTATATGTGTGAGGCTGCTGTGCAAAAACTAAAGAGCATTGATACAAAAAAAGTCTGCATTGTCCAAAGTCCCCCTCATACCTGGGCGGATGTGGTATGCTGGGCTCCCTGGTAGGAAAACCCGACGTCGAGGGGAACGAGTAAGAAGAGACTCCAGCTGCGGGTTGAGTAGCCTCTGAGCCTGGGAGCGGGGGAGGGACCAACAAGCGTGTATGCATCTCCTGCACAAACGTTGTCAGGTTCAACAAAGTCTGTTCATGATCACTTATTCGTCGACCATGGGCCATGAGGGCCCGCTGGATCTGATTCTCATCTGCGGGTTCCATAATATGACTCGGCAATTCTGTCACAATTCAATTACAAGTAGAACAGAGGAACCCAAGGATGCAGATGGAATGTGAGTAAATAGTTCTTTACTAACCAAAAAGCACTCACAACAATAATCCAAATAGAATGTAACAAAAAGCGACGGTGCGAAAAAGAGCACCGTGACAAAAAGAACAAAAGCTAATATACAAAGCTAACTAAACTTGGGTCGGAGTTGCAAGACGTGCAAACTAACAAAGTACATACCAAGCTGGATGACACTGGAAATAGCCAAGAAGGTAAGAAGCATAAATACAAGGAGCATAGAAATCTTCATACAACAGGATTCTAGGAGTGAAATTGCGAGTGCCATCCAGCTGAAGAGGTGCTGCTTAAATAGTGTGAGGCTGATTGGACACAGCTGTGCACGTGTCACAACTCCGCCCACAGGAAAAGACAGGAACTCTGGGAAGAAGACAAACAATAAGAACCAGGTCTGCTGCACCAACAAAGGCAAACTGAACACAAACCACAAGATGGCAGCAGGCGGTGACAATTACTGTACAATATCAAATAATATTATTTAGCTCATTCACGTAAGAGACTAGACGTATAAGATTTCATGGGATTTAGCGATTAGGAGTGACAGATTGTTTGGTAAACGTATAGCATGTTCTATATGTTATAGTTATTTGAATGACTCTTACCATAATATGTTACGTTAACATACCAGGCACGTTCTCAGTTGGTTATTTATGCCTCATATAACGTACACTTATTCAGCCTGTTGTTCACTATTCTTTATTTATTTTAAATTGCCTTTCAAATGTCTATTCTTGGTGTTGGGTTTTATCAAATACATTTCCCCAAAAAATGCTACTTATACTCCAGTGCGACTTATATGTTTTTTTCCTTCTTTATTATGCATTTTCAGCATGTGCGACTTATACTCCGCAGAGACTTATACTCCGAAAAATACGGTACTTGGTATCGGATTGATACCCAAATTTGTGGTATCATCCAAAACTAATGTAAAGTATCAAACAACAGAAGAATAAGTCATTATTATTTGAACTGAAGTGTAAACAGAACATGTTAAAAGAGAAAGTAAGCAGATATTAACAGTAAATGAACAAGTAGATTAATAATTCATTTTCTACCACTTGTCCTTAATAATGTTGACAAAATAATAGAATGATAAATGACACAATATGTTACTGCATATGTCAGCAGCTAAATTAGGAGCCTTTGTTTGTTTACTTATTAATAAAAGACAAGTTGTCTTGTATGTTCACTATTTTATTTAAGGACAAACTTGCAATAAGAAACATATGTTTAATGTACCCTAAGATTTTTTGTTAAAATAAAGCCAATAATGCCATTTTTTTGTGGTCCCCTTTTTTTAGAAAAAGTACCGAAAAGTATCGAAATCATTTTGGTACCGGTACCAAAATATTGGTATCGTTACAACACTACTCTGCACCATCTGGCCAGCGTGCTAACTGTTAGCATTTCAGTTCGGCTTTTGTTCTTCAACATTCACGCAATGTGCAGCTGGGACAGGCTCCAGACCCCCCCCCCCCCCCCCCCCCCCCCCCCCCACACCCCTGCTTTAACACAACCTCTCTCTCTCTCTCTCTGCAGCTGAGCTCATGTACACAGTAGAGCTGGCGGGTGGTCTGGGTGCCATCCTCATGCTGCTCATCTGCCTGGTGACACTCTACAAGTGCTACAGGATCCAGTTCATGCTCTTCTACAGGAACCACTTCGGCAGCGAGGACTTAGACGGAGGTGAGAAGAAACCATTGTCAGACTGTTTCAGCAGATCATGTATTCTTATCCCACCCATTGTGAACCCAATCGTAAAAGTGGTACACCGCATGCCACACGGTATTTTCCGGACTATGAGGCACACTTAAAATGCTTTTATTTTCTAAACTTTCTAACCCGGTGCGCCTAATGTACGTAATTTTTCTGGTTATGCTTACCGACCTCGAAGCAATTTTATTTGGTACGTGGCATAATGATAAGTGTGACCAGTAGATGGCAGCCACACATAAGAGATACTATACGCGTGGACTGCAGGATGACGCCTGTTCATTTGACATAAAGGTTTACCCAAAGTGCTTTGCGCGGGTCCGCCATTGTAGTCAGTAAGCAACTTATTTTTCTCTATCCTCTTGTTGTTGGGCAGTCATCCTCCACTGCGTACAGTTGTAACTTACATCTGTCAGTAGACTCGCTATGGAAGCGCTAAAAACTACAACAAAGATGGCGGGGAGAAGACGCTGTTGAAGTGGAGCCACATATTCATTAATTTTTATTTATTTACAGACAGACATAGTTTTGTATTTAATTATTGTTTCTTTTGTTAATATCAGAGTCAGTTCTGCAAAAAGGTCATCCCTAGAAGCACATAAGCTTATGGACAGGGACCCACAGTTAATATATACATCATCATATAATATACAAAATAGTAGCGAAGGCCAATAATGGCTTTTTTGCCGATATCCGATACTCCAAAATTGTCCGACTCTTAATTACCAATTCCGATATCAACCGATACCGATATATACAGTCGTGGAATTAACACATTATTATGCCTAATTTTGTTGTGATGCCCCGCTGGATGCATTAAACAATGCAACAAGGTTTTCCAAAATAAATCAACTCAAGTTATGGAAAAAAATGCCAACATGGCACTGCCATATTTATTATTGAAGTCACAAAGTGCATTATTTTTTTTAACATGCCTCAAAACAGCAGCTTGGAATTTGGGACATGCTCTCCCTGAGAGAGCATGAGGAGGTTGAGGTGGGCGGGGTCGGGGGGTATATTGTAGCGTCCCGGAAGAGTTAGTGCTGCAAGGGGTTCTGGGTATTTGTTCTGTTGTGTTTATGTTGTGTTACGGTGCGGATGTTCTCCCGAAATGTGTTTGTCATTCTTGTTTGGTGTGGGTTCACAGTGTGGCGCATATTTGTAACAGTGTTAAAGTTGTTTATACGGCCACCCTCAGTGTGACCTGTATGGTTGTTGACCAAGTATGTTTGCATTCACTCGTATGTGTGAAAATCCGTAGATATTATGTGACTGGACCGGCACGCAAAGGCAGTGCCTTTAAGGTTTATTGGCGCTCTGTACTTCTCCCTGCGTCCGTGTACCACTCTGTACAGAGGCATTTTAAAAAGTCATACATTTTACTTTTTGAAACAGATACCGATAATTTCCGATATTACATTTTAAAGCATTTATCGGCCGATAATATCGGCAGTCCGATATTATCGGACATCTCTACAAAATCTACCCACCAAATACCCATTTACAATTTCATTTATAAGTAAAAAAGTAATCTTTAAATCCACCAAATCAGTCTCAATATCCTATTATTCAAATGAAATTAAAAGGTTGTATCTTGAAGATCTGCGATAATCTCATCATACATACAGAGGTCAAGACCAAAATTAGGCGACAAATGTGAATTCCTCAACCATAACGTCGCAATAAATTTAGCTTAAAATGCTTTTAAAAAATGTTTAAAGAATGTGATTATTTTATAGAGCTAGATCATCGAGCCTCTACAGGCTATACTAATGCTTGTAAACTTTACATGACCATTTTTCCCTCTTACTAAAGGTTCACTTCCAGTGTTATGTCTATGAGAAGTAGTGGTCACTGGAATGAGCTGGCAGAGTCTAGAATTTAATCCATATACTACGTTATACATAATACAAACACTGTGGAATCTGTTGCACTCCGTGAGCTTCAGAAGATTGTACCCATTAAAAAGAAGATTTAAGGGAGCAATAAAGTTTGCCCGTGATTTAACACGTATGACTTTCTTCTGAAGAATCTCCAGTTTTTTAAGATAACTGGTATCTGTGTTGCAACATACGACATTGCAATAGTTTGTATGTGCTTCAAATAGAATCCGATACAGAATTAGGAGAGCGTTAGGAGGAAGAAAGTGCCTCAATTTTGAGAGTAGACCGACATGTTTAGATCATTTATTCATTCAATATTCAATATGGCTTTTGAAATTTATAAATCCATCTGTGTATACTCCAAGGAATTTTAGTGCTCTCAACTCTCTCAATTGCTTTATCACTTATTTTAATCAGTATCCTGTCAACGTTTTTACGGCCTCTATTTGAACGAAATATAATCAAGTTTGTTTTATTTATATTGACGGATAATTTATTACATTTGAAACAATGATCTCCTTTAACTAATACACTATTGACAATAGCTTGAAGGCTTTTCAGGATTTTTGTGTGACATTAATTAATGTGTGTCATCAGCAAAAAATACTTTGTGAAGAATAATTGATGAGTTCACAAAATCATTTATATATAATATAAAAAGAAGGGGTCCAGTAAATAAGATCGCCCACAAAACGGCGCATCCTGAAGAGACGGTTAGAAAATAAAACATCATCTATGCAACATTTTGACCAAAGAACCACCATTACATGTTATGTAGAGCAGTGTTTTTCAACCACTGTGCCGCGGTACAATAGTGTGCCATGAGAGTCTGGCGTGCCGTGGGAAATTATGCAACTTCACCTAATTGGTCCAAAAAATATTTTTTGCAAATCAAAAATTATAATAATGTGCCTGTGCTGTGTAGAGCTTGGCAGGGTAACCATGTCATACTCCATATCAGTAGGTGGCAGCAGGTAGTTCATTGCTTTGTAGAAGTCGGAGCGCGCCGAGGATGGTTTGTCGTGATCCCAATAGGCAGAGCACAGCGGGAGACAGCGTGCAGGTAAAAAGGTTCGTAACGCTTAAACCAAAAATGAACAAAAGGCAAGTCCCGCTAGGAAAAGGCACTGAAGCATAGGGATGGCTATGCAAAACAAAAGTAAAACTAAACTGGCTACAAAGTACACAGAAACAGAATGCTGGACGACAGCAAAAACTTACAGCGTGTGGAGCAGAGATGGCGTCCACAAAGTACATCCGTACATGACATGACAATCAACAATGTCCCCACAAAGAAAGATAGCGTACGCACAACTGAAATAGTCTTGATTGCGAAAACAAAGCAGGTGTGGGCAATAGCACTCAAAGGAAAGTGTGAAGCTGCTACAGGAAAACACCAACAAAACAGGAAGAGTCACCAAAATAACAGCGTGAGACAGGAACTAAAGCACTACTTACAGGAAACAACAATAAACTCAAAATAAGACAACCTGCTGGAGTTTAATTTTTTTACCTTTTCTGCTGGTGGTGTGCCTCCGTATTTTTTTTAATGAAAGAAAATGTGCCTTGGCTCAAGAAAGGTTGAAAACACTGATGTACACCACAAGGAAGTGTTTTACATTTACAAAAAAATCATAATAATATCCATCCATCCATTTTCTACCGCTTATTCTCTTTGGGGTCGCGGGGGGCGCTGGAGCCTATCTCAGCTACAATCGGGCGGAAGGCGGTACACCCTGGACAAGTCGCCACCTCATCGCAGGGCCAACACAGATAGACAGACAACATTCAAACTCACATTCACACACTAGGGCCAATTTAGTGTTGCCAATCAACCTATCCCCAGGTGCATGTCTTTGGAGGTGGGAGGAAGCCGGAGTACCCGGAGAGAACCCACGCAGTCACGGGGAGAACATGCAAACTCCACACAGAAAGATCCCAATATGACTCCTTTAATGCTCCTTATAATGTGGTGCGCATAGACCTGAATAGACCATTAGCTCATTAGCAGTGCGCCTAATTATCCGGCGTGACATACGGTCCGAAGAAAAAGTGTATACATAAATTGTCAGACAAAAGTAGGGGCGTTCCGATCTGGGTTTGATGCTGCTGATGCCAATCATCTATGAGTGAGATCGACTGATACCGATCACATGTATTACTAGGGCTGTGAATCTTTGGGTGTCCCACGATTCGATTCAATATCGATTCTTGGAGTCACGATTCGATTCAAAATCGATTTTTTTTTTTTTTCAATTCAACACGATTCTTGATTCAAAAACAATTTTTTTCCGATTCAAAACAATTCTCTATTCATTAAATACATAGGATTTCAGCAGGATCTACCCCAGTCTGCTGACATGCAAGCATAGTAGTAGATTTTTGTAAAAAGCTTTTATAATTGTAAAGGACAATGTTTTATCAACTGATTGCAATAATGTACATTTGTTTTAACTATTAAATGAACCAAAAATATGACTTATTTTACCTTTGTGAAAATATTGGACACAGTGTGTTGTCAAGCTTATGAGATGCGATGCAAGTGTAAGCCACTGTGACACTTTTTTTTATAAATGTCTAATGATAATGTCAATGAGGGATTTTTAATCACTGCTATGTTGAAATTGTAACTAATATTGATACTGTTGTTGATAATATTCATTTTTGTTTCACTACTTTTGGTTTGTTCTGTGTCGTGTTTGTGTCTCCTCTCAATTGCTCTGTTTATTGCAGTTCTGAGTGTTGCTGGGTCGGTTTTGGTTTTGGAATTGGATTGCATTGTTATGGTATTGCTGTGTATTGTTTTGTTGGATTGATTAATTTAAAAAAAAATAAATAAATAAAAATAAATTTGGGGATAGGTTGATTGGCAACACTAAATTGGCCCTAGTATGTGAGTGTGAGTGTGAATGTTGTCTGTCTATCTGTGTTGGCCCTGTGATGTGATGAGGTGGCAACTTGTCCAGGGTGTACGCCGCCTTCCGCCCTAATGCAGCTGAGATAGGCTCCAGCACCCCCCGTGACCCCGAAAGGGACAAGCTGTAGAAAATGCATGGATGGATGGATGTAAGCATTAACAAAAATGTCAAAAATGAGATTTTGTGAAAGTAAAAATACCGATCTGATCACTCTAGTTTTTTATACTGATACTACCATTGGTATCGACACTAACGACATATGTATAATTTCTTCCTGGTCCAATTTGATCTACTCTACACCTGCAACATTACAAAAACAGTGTTCTTACTTTATGCTCTCACTCACCAGTTAACAGCAACCGTTTTTAAATTATTTGTATCATAAATATCCCTCTAATCCAGTGGTTCTTAACCTTGTTGGAGGTACCGAACCCCATTAGTTTCATATGCACATTCACCAAACCCTACTTTAGGCTCCAGTACCCCCCGCAACCCCGAAAGGGACAAGCGGTAGAAAATGGATGGATGGAAGACAAAGTTATGTTTTTGGTAACACTTTAGTATGGGGAACATATTCTAAGTAACAAAGACTTAATTTAGAGTTATTTGGTTAGAGTTAGGGTTAGAGGGTTAGGGCCAGGGTTAATGCCGAATAAGGCATTAATAAGTACTTAATAATGACTAGTTAAGAGCCAATATGTTACTAATTTGCATGTTAATAGGCAACTAATTAATGGTGAATATGTTTCCCATACTAAAGTGTTACCATGTTTTTTTACTGGTGCACAAAATGAACCGTGCATGAACATCACCTTGTTCAAAGAACAAAACCAAATCAGTGTGACTTCTGCTGTTGCCATATCCGTAGTACGCCGATAGGGAGAAGTTTTTATTTACACGATGAGTCGGGTGTGTTTTGACCTCCTGAGGCCGACTCACCGAACCCCTAGGGTTCGATCGAACCCAGGTTAAAAACCACTGCTCTAATCAATGAACTTGCGGGCAATCTAAAGGAACAGGCTTCAGTCTGAGCCGGGTTTTTTCCGCCTGTGTTTGACTTGCCTCCATTCAATTACCTTATTTTTGGACATTAAAAGTGCAGGGGACATGTCGTCTCTGTCCCGCCCCCCAATTACATCCATGCAAAGCAGCATGTAATTATATAATAGTACTGTTGTTTAAATGTATAATCTCCATAGTTTGGAGTGTTCTTCTGAATTATTGTTCAACCCGCTCTGCCCAGCCAATCGCCTGGCACTGGTCTGTTGTTTTGTTGTCTTTCCGGCTGCAATGAACGAGCATCAAACATGTGTGCAAAACAAAATGTAATTGGCGCATAACGGTGGCAACCAGCTGTCCTTAATGTGATATGAATTTGGACAACAATCCGAAAACAAGAACCCCTCAGCTCATTGGTAGTGCAGCCCGTGTGCGGTCAGAGTTAAGTGCGTGTAGTGTCCATTAAACTTAATGGAGCCTGGAGACATGGCACATATTACGCCTGCGCCTCCGCCTCAGCTGGCACTCGCCGCTGTGAGTTCAGAAGTTCACTCCGTTACCGTGGGCTGTCCGTGTGCGTGTATAAACAGCATCACCCCCAAAACCAACCCCTTCTGCAGTCTTGCACTCATGTGTCCACTACGTGGCTCATGAGCATGGCTCACTGTTATGTAGCAGACATTTGAGATGAACATTCTCCTTTCTTAACCTGTGAATCAATGGCACTGTGGTGTAGTGGTGCATAGAGCAGATGGTATGTGTTTGATTCCCAACCAGTGCCCCCATGCCAACCTAATGGATCCCAATGGGCTCCAATCCAAGTCAAACAGGCAGGAAGGCTATAGCTACTTTACTACACGCAAGTTCAGGGAAAACTCGTACCGGCGTCCAAAACAAACATAAACCGCTAATACTAGAAGAATGCAACTCATTAAAACAGTAACTCCTATATTATTGTTTTAAAAAAAGTTAAATAAATACAGAACATTTACCATTTCACTCCACTGAATTTCTTCTGGGCATGGTGCTTATGTGTAGTCCTCTGACTCGGGCTTACTCCCAGCTATGAATAAGTAGATGGGTTTTGTCAGACCCATCAAACCGTCGTGCATCTGACTGGCACCAACATTTTAGTCATGGCTGGACCTCTGTCACAGGCGACTAATGCAGTAAATAGACACAGATTAGCCCTGCTCAAGATGGCGTTGATGCATCGTTCCATTGGACAGCAGTGTCTACCTATTCTATGGGGATTACTTCCTAGTGACATGCTACCTTCCGGTGCCGTAGTACTTCCGTTGTGTTTGCCCCGTATTGCTATTTTTATGTCATGTCATTGCCCATCAGCTTAGTATCGGCCTCTAAACACTAGTGTTGTCCCGATACCAATATTTTGGTACCGGTACCAAAAAATGTTTGATACTTTTCTGTACCTTTTGGTACTCTTCTAAATAAAGGGGACCACAAAAATGTAATTATTGGCTTTATTTTAACAAAAAATCTTAGGGTACATTAAACATATGTTTCTTATTGCAAGTTTGTCCTTAAATAAAATAGTGAACATACAAGATAACTTGTCTTTTTATTAGTAAGTAAGCAAACAAAGACTCCTAATTTAGCTGCTGACATATGCAGTAACATATTGTGTCATTTATCATTCTATTATTTTGTCAACATTATTAAGGACAAGTGGTAGAAAATGAATTATTAATCTACTTCTTCATTTACTGTTAATATCTGCTTACTTTCTCTTCCAACATGTTCTATCTACACTTCTGTTAAAATGTTATAATCACTTATTCTTCTGTTGTTTGATACTTTACATTAGTTTTGGCTGATACCACAAATTTAGGTATCGATCCGATACCAAGTATTTACAGGATCATACATTGATCATATTCAAAGTCCTCATGTGTCCAGGGACATATTTCCTGAGTTTATAAACATAATATGAATTTGAAAAAAAGGAAAAAAGATTTTGTGACAATAAAAAATATCGATGTAATTATAGTAGTATCGACTAGATACGCTCCTGTATTTGGTATCATTACAGTGGATGTTAGGTGTACATCCATCCATGGCATTTGTTTACATTCAGGAGTGCTCGCTTGCTGTTAGCGGTGAGATATTGTATCCTCCTACGGTGTGTAGTGAAACATGTTTAGCTATTCCTCGTCCTGCAGGGATGATACTTGTAAGAAACTTACTTTATTTGTCGCCATGGAGGCGAGGATTAGTGATTTAGAAGTAGCTAAAACACTGCCGATGGACAATAGCTAGCTAGCCATGTCGTAAAGCACCTCTTCCTGAGGGTGTTTCAGTGTTATAACTTCACCTTTATCTTTAGTTTTTAAGCTCAAATGCGTCCGTTCTCCCTTTTCTGTCTACACACTGTGTCTGCTTGTAAGTACTACTTGATCATGCGCTGCTCGTAAAACCAGCAATGTCACGACGTGACTTTGACGCAGGCGCGGGGAAGTATGAGACCGGTACTTTTCAGAGACGGTATCGTACTGAAAATGATTCATTAGTATCGCGGTACTATACTAATACTGGTATACCGTAGTTCCTGTTTGTTTTCAAATATGGGTTCATGTGGCTTTCACGTGCGTCTTGTCAGGATAGACGTGTCCAGCGATTTTCGTGACGATACATGAAACTGGTGGGAGAAGCTAGTTTTTAAGGGGGCGTTAGAGAGACAATTTAAAAAATTTTGTGTTTGGAACAGCCAAAATGTAACAATTTTCAGCCACCATAGTAAAGTTTATAGGTTTTGCTTTCCAGGAACGGTGCTCGTTATGGACTATAACTACAACACTGGTCAAAGTGATTTTAAAGTTGCATATCCTCTGTCCGTAGATAACAAAGACTACGACGCCTACCTTTCCTACACAAAAGTGGACCCCGACCAGTGGAGTCAGGAGACCCGCGAGGAGGAACGCTTTGCTCTGGAGATCCTGCCTGACGTGCTGGAGAAGCATTATGGGTATAAACTCTTCATTCCAGACAGGGACTTGATCCCCACAGGAAGTAAGCTCTCTCTCTCGCGCCAGGTTCATTGTGTCCCGTGTTGTGTGGTCGCTGTCTGCACCGTGGTGCCGTGCTGTGTCGTGTCTCACACCCGTGTCCTGGCAACCGCGGACCTGCAAAATATTTTGTCAGTGGATGGGGGCCGTGGAGGGTTGGGAGAAAAGCCACAAATCTGCTTTTTTTAGTTCAAAGAAAGTATTTTTAAAAGACAAAAAAAAAAAAAGTAGGATTTATTTTATTTCTAGTGGAACCTCTGTGGTTGAACACGATGTTTTGTTCATTTAATGCACTGCAAAAAGTCAGTGTTCAAAAACAAGAAAAAAATAAAATAAATCAGAGGTATTTTATTTGAACTAAGCAAAATTATCTGACAATAGAACAAGAAAATTCAGCTTGTCAAGACTTTCCAAAACAAGTAAAATTAGCTAACCTCAATGAACCCAAAAATACCTTAAAATAAGTATATTCTCAATAATAAGTGCACTTTTCTTGGTAGAAAAAAAAAATTAGACCTTTTTGCTCAATATGTTGAAAAATATTCTTAAATTAAGTAAATGCTAATGCCATTATCTTGACATAATGATATGCGCTCGGCATCATGATTTTTTTTTCATGCTTGAAGTAAGAAATTATTACTTTAAAAAAGTAGTTTTATACTTGTGAGTGTTGATGACACAGCTTTGCAACAGTTGATATTCTAGTTTCAAGCATGTTTTACTCAATTTAGGTCATAAAATCTCAGCTACAAGCTGTAATATCTTACTGAGATCATTTAGGACCAAAACACTTAAAACAAGTAAAACACTCTCACATAAAATCTGCTTAGTGAGAAGAATTATCTTATCAGACAGAAAATAAGCAAATATCACCCTTATTTGAGATATTTAATCTTACTTAGATTTCAGTTTTTCAGTGTGGTATCTTGGTTTTCGTTGATAATCTGTTCCAAACCGTTTGACCAAACAGAACTGAACGGAATGTGAATAATTTTTTTGCTGTAAAAAATTACGTAGTTTCCAGGCCATAGAGCACACTCGGATACAAGCCACACCCACAACATTTTAAAAGAAAAAAACATGTTTCCATATATAAGCCGCAGACATATACGTTGCAAAATGATTTATTTACACAGAAAGAGTCTGTGAATGTTTCTTTACATGCCTTAATTATTTCCAAACGGTGCCTGTAACACGGCAGTAAAACGGCTGATCAAACAAAACAGAAGTCAATATGGACCCACTCTCCAATCAGCTAAACAGACTCAATAATTCCACGGTGATGTCTTGGTGAATTTACAGAGGAATTTGTGAAACTGAAACAATACAAAAAGAATGCCGTTTTAAGTTAATAATACTAACGCAGACACTCGTAAACATGTTAGCATATTAGCTAATGCTAACGACGCAAGTGTCAATACATTACGATGGCACGTACAAATGTGCATGAAAACACTCCTACAGACATCATACATGGGACGGTTTGGTCCGTATAAACAGTTTTAGTTATATTGTAAAAGTGAAGTGAAGTGAATTATATTTATATAGCACTTTTCTTTTGTGACTCACAGCGCTTTTACATAGTGCAACCCAATATCTAAGTTACATTTAAACCAGTGTGGGTGGCACTGGGAGCAAGTGGATAAAGTGTCTTGCCCAAGGACACAACAGCAGTGACTAGGATGGCGGAAACGGGGATCGAACCTGGAACCCTCAAGTTGCTGGCACCGAGCTACACAGCCCTTACAAATGTTGTTTGAAGTCATGAATTAAGAATCCATACGAGTAGAACCGCTATGAAGGGCTGGAAGACTGACAGCACGCCAATTGGGGAAAAAAAAGAATGGAATGGGTGGAAGGACACTGCAGCACCTGCAGTGAGCGAATTTGTCCAAAAGATGGCGCCATACTTTCTAAGTGTTTTTGCTTGTTTGTTTTTTTAATAAAATTATTTTTATTATTGCCGTTAGCGTATAAAAATCCTTAAATTAGCCGCTTCGTTCTTAAGCCACAGGGTTCAAAGTTGAGGGAAAAAGTAGCGGCTTAAAGTCCGGAATCTACGGCAATGTAAATGCAATTAATCCATTAGACACCCACACATGTTACGCAAAACACATTTTACAGATAATAATTATAGTTTTACATGTAGAAAACCATGTTAAATAAATATAACTGATTATTGAAATGGATAAATAAACGTTTAATATCTCTTGTTTACCTTTATTGAAGATTGCCAAAGATAGGGATGAGCTGAGAGAAGAATGGAGGGGAAAGTTACATACAAATTTTTTATTTATTTATTTATTTTTATTCAATTGTGTTTCTCACCTTCTTTATCAAAGTGCTGACACCTGCAACATATTCTGTAGTCATATTCAATTCTGTTTGGTCACTTGATTCTGCGGATTGAAACACGGCTAGTTTGTTAAGCACAATGGTTTGTTATACAGTAACCACAACGCAATACGAACACCTAACTTATGGTCAACAAAATTCCCTCAGAACCCAAATAAACGGGGCGTACAAAAACCATGACACCGCTGTATTTAAATTAGGACTGATCAAGAACTAATTTTGATATTGGTCCGATATCAGAAGAAGAAAGCTACACAACAGTTAAGTACACAAGAGCACACCAGCTAGACATACGTAATAAGTAGGGCTGCCAAACGATTCAAATATTTTTATCGCGATTATTCGCATTCTTCATAGTTCACTCAAAATTAATCGCAATATCGCAGAAAGATATACTTTTTTTGTCATTAATAAGTGTATGTTTTTAATACCATGACTGGACAATTAATTGCTTTATTGAAATGTTTTTAAACATTATGCTTTTTGAAACCGCTCAGCACAAAAAGCATATACACAAATTTTTTAAGAGAATTATAAAAAAAATACCTGCTGTGCGTTGGTGTCTTGCCAGAGTTTGCATTTTGTAGGAATACAACATTTGAATTCCTGCTTTAGGAGCACTTGCATTTTGGAGAGGAGCTACGCTTTCATGCTCAGATAGCAGTTTCACGCATTAATAACACAACATGTGGATTGTTACGATCATGCTTTGATTGTCAAAGATGTTAGGTGATATTTTTCTACATTAATTAAATGTTTCTGATATTCTGTACTGTACATGTTGTACAAGTTAATGGCATTGATATCTCTGCATGACAATCTTTTAAACCTTCTCTACCTACTTATTAATAAAATGTAATATTCAGCCTCTTAAACATTCTGCAATTGCGGACTATCAATTACAGGTTATAAAAGAATATACCATAGCGATGATAGTATTGTGTAGTGAACTGTAATTACCCGATGTGGCCTGCAGAGGGCAGCGGCAGGCATGCCTGCAGTAATAAATCTTGTCTCAGTGGTAGCAAAGAAGAACACGAGATTGTTCAAAGACAATCTTCCTCCTTCATATCTCCGTTGCCGTCACAATACACTTATTTTCAATCTGCCAGGAAACATTTATTTAGGTAGAAATATCACAGAATAACACATTAGCATGATCGTATTGTAAGACGATGTTTTGTTGGTTAGACTGGATGTAAGGCGTAGAGTTACTGTGAAGCCGCCAGCTCGACGTGTGTGATTGGTATGAGAAAAGACTTTGAGATGTTTTGACTAAAATCTCTGATAAGAGACTTTAGCCTTATTCTCTACCCTATTTAGTTTCTGCTGAGCTATAACTACTAAAGTAGTTTGAGTAAAATCTACATTTTATGTTTTCAATGCACTTAACTGTACAGTAAACACGGACGTGACGTTTCTCCTCATGCGCCATCAGAGTTGGCTTTGGATCTGAGATTTCCATTAGGTCCCCCTCTCTTTGTGCAGTTTTGAGAGCTATTTTGTGCTAAACAGTAACTGGACGCCATTACACATTTCCCCAACCTACGGAACGGGCCAAGGGTCAAAAACGTTAATCGTGCATTTAAAATAAATGATCGTCGTTAAAGGAACTTATAGTTCTATCCCGAGTAATAAGTATTCTCAATTGAACAATATTGCAGTCTAAAACAACATTTGTTAATATAAACAAGTATCAAATAATTATAGTTGCATATTACTTACAAGTACAAAGTCAGACGCGTATTAGAAAGTTTCCAGTAAGAAACGTGTCCAAATCATTTAGCTTACTGCTTCATGAGCTTACTTTAACTGAACCAAAAAAACAATTACCACTCCACATCAACTCAAAGACAGCATAAGTCCATTCCAAATGGTTAATAGTAAATAGGTTAGTGTTTTTTTTTTACCTACTATTGTTCTTTGTTTGAGTAATTTCACTTGATCAAGCATTTTCTAACATCCCTCATTACTAAAGTACGTATGCTTCACGCTAATAAATTCAACAATGCACTTTTAACTTCGAGACAAAAACATCGACAGAATACAATTTTCCCAAGTGATAGTAAGTTAAATGTTCTGTTTTATGATCGTCTTCACTGAGAAAGACAAAAACTAAAAATAAGTCTTGCAGAATATGTTGATCCTGCGTGGCAGCTGTCACACCATGTTTGTTCTTTTGGGGCAGCTTCAGAGGTTCCACAGAAATAACTTAATTTAGCGTAGCAATGGGTTTAGCAGGAAGCGACAACTCTCCCGTTCCCGTTCATGGTCCCGATCCAGTACTCACTCGCTGCATGCTGCACAATCTACCAGCTCTTTGTGCATGTGCATGTGAGGACACTCACGCCCCCAAAAGTCACCCCCTACTACCACCATCACCTCCATATATGCTGATGATTTGGATGACATCATCATTAGCAGCCCATGTGTATACTGGCACCCACCAGTGGCCCCGCCCACAACACCCCTGCTACCAATGCCTGCCTGCGCCATGGTTCCAATGTCAGAGTGGGACAGTATTTATGTCTCCAATGTGAGGGGACCCTAATATGAGGAAAATGGCATATAAACGCAAGGAGGTGCATGACAGCATTAGAGGAAATTAATGTTTGGATGAATAACAAGTACGCCACGTTACTTTCACCATGTCGGCGCATTCCTCTGCTTTTGTATGCCGCACGTCTCATATTAAACTGGAACAAGCTGGTCGACACTGTCCCGCCAGAAATCAGTCCCCGACATTGACGGTTGTTTGTTTGTGTTGACTGAACTTCTTCTGGTCACCCTTTCAATGTTGAATATTTATGTTGTACTTAGGTTTCACCAGTGATCATTTCCAGGATGACACCAGACTACTTAGAGGTACTTCTTTCACGCCTAGTTTCTAAAGCTTGTCATGCCGTGGAAGGATGATGGCTGCACCTGCAATATTTAAAACAGTTTTGATCAGTGGTTGTTTCTATCCCCTGGTGGCCTGTTACACTTCAATTCAAATCAAAATTTTAAACCAGTGGTGTCCAAACTACGTCTCAAGGTCCTATTGCGGCCAGTCGGCATCTTTAATTTGCCCGCATGGTGTTTCCCATTTAATTTTAAACATCTTACAATCTGATTGCTGCTTATCTTCCACCATCCTGTGGACAACGTGAGTAAATCAGGTCAATAACCATGACGTGTTGGAAGTCACTACAACACATTTACTTACATGACCCAATCCAAACAACCTTCCCTAGTCATGGCGCAAAAAAAATGCAGCCAACACACATGGTCACACATAACACTGAACTTTGTGGATACTGTAAAAAGAAATGTCCAAGCACCAAAAAAAAATCTAAATTACACCCATTTAAATCCATTAAAATGCAAGATGGGAAAATGCAAACAACTCTCTCCACACTTATCCATGCATGGCACATTTTAACTGCTTTATATTTTTGATTGATGATAAAATGGCCCTGTGATGAGGTGGCGACTTGTCCAGGGTGTGCCCCGCCTACCGCCCGAGTGCAGCTGGGATAGGCTCCAGCACCCCCCACGACCCCGAGAGGGACAAGCGATAGAAAATTAGATGGATAAAACTTTTAGGATGTTGTCGCTCTTAATATCCAATCGATTAGCATTAGCGATTTTACATGGCGATTTCATCACCTTCAAAGTTGGCAATCAACTACAAGTAAGATTCACATTACAATCAAACAGTGTGTAATAAGTACAATATTTAAACAATATAAACGATCAACAAAAGACATGACTGGCACATTCCGCTAAATGGTGATAGCTACTGCCTGGTGATTGCTCTCAGACTGAAAGATGAGCTTTCCCTAAAATGTCAGAAAATAAATGTATTTTTCTGTTAACTAAAATATGCGCTAGAATGTGTTCAACTTTTGTTTAGAAATCAGCGACTTTCGCAATTTTCTTCTAATTGATTGTGGTAGCGTCACAGCGCAATAAACAGTGTTGAAGCTGAGCGTCCATTGACTTCAATGGGGGAGCGTAGAGTGGGGTTGTTCCACTGCAGCCAAACTCAACAGTCATCGGATAAACGCTTGGCTTTGTTCTGCCCGTCGGAAGCCGAGCGTCTCCGGAAATCTATGGAACGTAGGCTTGGCCTCGGTTGACCTGGACGCTCAGCTTCCGCATGATCTGTCTGAGGCTGAATCCCTTTTGATTGACAAGAAAATGAGTGAAGCGGTCTTAAAGTACAAACCACTGCCAGAGCATTATTGAAGTTCTATTCTGCTGTTCCGAGTTAATATGGAGATTTTTACAATCCTGTAAAGGGCGTTTTCTTTGTAAAAAATCTAGCATCTGTATATATTTTATCAGTTATTGCAGACTGTACTCATGTTTAGAGAGTAGCTGAAAATAAGCTTCCCCTACTTGAAAGACCAGCAGCCGCCACAGCTTCCTGGCTACAGCAACACGCAGTAGTCCATACACTACTGCCATTAACACCTTGGAATTGCAACTGCACGCAAAGTCGACGACGTAATACTTGCAAATGAGACTCAGAAGTGTAAGAAATCAACAGCACAGTTATCATTATCAACTCCCTTTTAAATGTTGAGTAAAAACAATAGATTTTATTAGTAAATAATTCGCATTTATTAAAGAGGAACTGCACTTTTTGGGGGTAATTCTGCCTGTCGTTCACAATCTTTATGTAAGACAAGAACACGTATGTTTTTCTTTGTTTATGCATTCTAACTCGCAAATGAATAAACAATGGAGTCTATTCCATCTATAATGCGCTCTATAAAAGATCCAAAAACCTTCAACGGTTTACAGTGTACACACGCAAGAATATATGAAATGTACTAACAGGCACAGTCATAAAAATATGTAATATTTACCTATTTTGCTCATTTTAGGCATACAGCGGCATATTATTTCACAGAACAACAAACACTATAGCAGTATTGCTTAGTACTTAACAAGATATACGAACTTCGTACATAATATAATTTACTGTACAATTTCTGCTGGGATGTTCATATCTTCCCGTTTAGATGAAGAATTAATCATAAACCTCATGAAAGATTTTTTTTTTTTTTTTTTAAGTGCCGCAAGTGAGCGTTTTTTTGTGTCCTTATCGCCATCTCCAGGTCTAAGTTGGCTGTCAAAGTTGACTAACTTCTCGGTTTAGGGCCACAACCTTTTACTATCCAGGTGAGAGGTATTATTTATAATCTAGAATTAACTTTCACCAGCTCAGAGGCGATGCAGCAGCTCACCGACTCAATATGGCAACATAGCAGCATAAGCTAGTTAGCTCTTTGTGATCACGGCGCCGCTAAAAATAGTTTGTCTGCGTAAGCGCTTCTAATAACAATATCGCTAATACTTGGTTAATATTCAGGTCATGAGATGTAAATGGAGTATTGTTGGCGGTTTTTGGGTGTTTTTTAGAGGGCTTAAAGGGGTGGTGCACTTTTTATGGAATTTTGCCTATAGTTCACAATCATTATGAAAGATATGACGGATGGCTTTTTTTTTAATGCATTCTAAATATTAAATAAAAGTTGTCTTACAGCAGAGCCAATGGGAGGTCCTCTATTCCGCCCATAAAACCCAATCCAAACACCATCCAAAAACAATACATTTTGTGACTTGAATATTAACCAAGTATTAGTGATATCGTTATTATAGGCGCTAACGCAGACAAACTATTTATAGCAGCGCCCTTGATCACGAGCTTGTGTGCCAATGTTGACATAATTTACTGATCAGCTGCTCCCTTGTTTCCTTGCTCGTCAAACTTCATTCTAGATCATAAACCATGCCTCTTACCTGGATAGGGATGTATTTCGACAAGTTGGTACACTTTGACAGCCAATTTAGACCCGGGAATGGTAAGAACCACACTAAAAGATGCTTGGTTCCACCCCCTTTGTGAGTCATTCTTCATCTAAATGGGAATATATGAACATCCTAGCAGTCAGCATCCTAATGACAGCAGACAGTGTACAGTAAGTGATGTTTTATTATGTTTGTTGGCTCTCATGAAGTCTTCAATGTGTAATAATCAGTGATGTTTTTTAAAAAAGTGAACATTATGACGTGTTTTTTAAAATGAAAAAAAAAAAAGAAATAATAAATGTTATTATAAATGTTCCCTTTACTACATTACATATATATTTACATCATGTATACATGACCTTAATGGAGGTGTTTGGATGTTTTTTTTAAGGGCTTTATAGGCGAAATAGAGCGGCTCTTATAGGTTCCGTTGTAAGCGGACTTTTGATCGCAATTATTTGACATTTAGAAAGTGTTAAACAAAAACACATCCGTCATCACGTCTTTCATATTGATCATGAACAATAGGCAAAATTCCAAAAAAAGTGCTGTTCTCTTTTAAAGGGCAGGATAGTGTATTAGTTGCATTGTTAGCTATCTCATATTTAATGACTTAGAATGCATTAAAAACAAAGAAAAACATATTTCTTTTTGTCTTACATAAGGATCGTGAATGATAGGCAAAATTCCCCAAAAAATTCCAGTTCCCTTTTAACACACAAAAGCACTGAAAATTGGTATAGTTAGGTACTGGTATCGATTCCCAGGTACAGAGGATGTACTGTATCGGTTTACATCTACAAGCAACAACAGAGCCAAGTTTACAAACCTATCAACCGATTATGACCAGAAAAAGCTAACTTTAATGTGCTTAGTATAAATAAGAATCTGATTCACATTACTTAATATAAATATGGCTAAAATGGGACTTATTTTTCTCGTTTTGGGTCCTTTGTATATGATTTTTGGACTCTTTTAGAGCAGAGATCTGCATCGCTTTCTAGCATTTTCTGCATAACTATAACATCCCAATTGTCCTGAAATGTAATTGAATGGCCCTGCTTTATGCTGTGGTGTACAGAAGAGTGAAGAGTGTGTGTTGTGTCCATAGCTTACATCGAGGATGTTGCACGCTGCGTGGACCAGAGCAAGCGCCTCATCATTGTGCTGACGCCCAGCTACGTGGTGCGGAGGGGGTGGAGCATCTTTGAGCTGGAGACGCGTCTGCGCAACATGCTGGTGACGGGGGAGATCAAGGTCATCCTCATCGAGTGTGCCGAGTTGCGCGGCATCATGAACTACCAGGAAGTGGAGGCCCTCAAACACACCATCAAAATGCTGACGGTCATCAAGTGGCGCGGGCCGGCCAGCAACAAGCTGGACTCCAAGTTCTGGAAGCAGCTGCTGTACGAGATGCCGTTCAAGCGCACCGAGCCCCTGAGCATCTCCCACGAGCAAGCGCTGGATGTCAGCGAGCAGGGCCCCTTTGGCGAGCTCCAGGCGGTGTCGGCCATCTCCATGGCGGCGGCCACCTCCACCGCCATGGCGACGGCACACCCGGACTTGCGCTCCACTATCCACAACTCGTACCACACCCAGATGAGGCAGAAACACTACTACCGCACTTACGACTACGAGCTGGCACCGGGGGGCACTATGCCGCACCTGTCCTCCGGCAGAACCCAGCACACGTACTGCAACATCCCCATGACGCTCCTGAACGGACAGCGTCCGCAGTCCAAGTCCCCGCGGCAGCAGAGTTTGGAGGAAGGCCACGGCAACAACGCCATGCTGCCGCTGTTGCCCCGGGAGACCAGCATATCTAGCGTCATCTGGTGACCGAGCGCAGCTCTTGTCGTGTCTTATCAAAGCGGAAAAAGGAATAAGAAGCTCCTCCACGCCTGTAAAAAAAAAAAAAAAAAGATGTAAACATAAACCAACGCCGGCGAACATGGCTGGGAAAGTGCCGGAATACAGGGTCCTGTACATAGCCTTTGTAATTCTTTGTAGCATTTCTTTTTGTCGATATCATTTGGGACTTGGGTTTCTGAAGCAGCGTGTTTGCGTGCCAGTGTGTGTGTGCATCAAGGGAGGGGTCGGGTCTCCAGGAGCAACGTCTCCGCTGCTGCGCCCACTGAAAAGGACACAAACTCAGGAGTCACACACGCCCCGACGAGTGGGAGCGACACCCGAGAAACACGGTGCTAGGCTACCATCGCTCTTTCTACGACGATGACATGGACTCGTTGCTTACCTTGACAAACGATTCTATCGCAGAAAAAAAGCAGACGTATATTATTTTATGAAAAGAGTCTATTTTTGTAACAGAGGGTTATTCGCGGGTGACGTTAGCAGCGGAAGTCTAGTGATGAAATCACGGTATGTCTTACATAGCCAGATGGCCAATACGGTATTGACGTGCAAAAGTCTGAGGACACCTTTAGATTTGGTACCAGGAAGTCACAACTGTTAGCAGTCGTGTTGTTATATAGCAGGGGTCCATGGAGGACAGCAACTTCTGGGACTCAAATGGAAAAAATCAATCCAATGGAGTCTTTAATAGACCAAATCGGTTTGGGTATCACTTTGATACTTAACCTGACTCTCGCCAGACCCTTTAGTTCGCTGAGCTCCACACAAGGGTCTGGGCTCGAAGGCATTGCAAACTCCTTCAAGATAGCAAAAAATAATGAACCAATCACAATCGCCGGGCGGGATTTCATAGATGTGACGTAGCGCCGAAGCGACTGTTTGATTCAAACAACAATGGTGGCATGCAGCGAGTTGAGTCGTGTTCTGACAGTGATTCTGCTATTGCAACTGTTTTGTCGAATCTATAGAATATGAATTATTTAAAAGATGAACAGAGAACGGTTTGGAAGGCATTCATTGGTGGCAAGGATGTTTTGGCTCTTCTTCGGACCGGGTTTGGATTTCCCAGCTCTCATCAGCGTCACGGGTTCATTTCGATGTGAGTGGTTGAAGTAGCACGTCATTCAAGATAACGAACAAGTGGTTTATCCAATCACACACAATTATTTTTTTTACTTCTGAAATACATCTCCTATTTAGAACTCCAAGATCCTTGTGTAGAGCTCAGCGAACTACAAGGATCTGGCAAGAGTCAGGTTAGCAACGATTCAACTATGAACAATTTTGTATTTATATTGCCGTATTTTTTGGACTATAGAACGCTGTGGGATATAAGCCACACCCACTACATATTAGGGGGAAAATAAGATTTTTCCATGTATTAGCCGCACCGGACTACAAGCCACAGTTATATACGTCGTGAAATGAGTTAATTACACAGAAACATTCTCTAAATGTTTATTTATTTACATACCTTAATTGTTTCCAAACAGTGTCTGAAACACAGCAGTAAAATGGATGATCAAACAAAACAGAAGTCATCGTCATGGACCCACTAGATGCGGAAGCTAACTCTTCAATCAGCTTAACAGACGCAATAACTCCACGGTGACGTTTTGGTCAATTTACTGAAGAATTACAGTAAGTTAACCTTTAATTGTAAATTAAGTATATTAACACAGACACTTGTAAACATTTTAGCATATTCGCTAATGCTAACGACGCTAGCTTGATTACATTATAATAGCACATACATGCACCAAAACATTCCTACAGGCCTCACACATGAGATGATTTAGTAATCATGAATTGTTTTAGTTATATAGTAAAACGTTCAAACGTTCAAACGTTGCTTGGTGTGATAAATGAAGAATACTTTGGAACAGAAACGCTTTGGACGGTTGTACCTCCGGTTCAAAGGACAAAAAAGGAAAACACATTTTCATCCCGCAGCACTTGCAGTGAGCACATTCCTCCAGAAGATGGCGCCATAGCATAAGCCATAAGACACCTTCGCAGTGTGAATACAAAACCCAAAACCAGTGAAGTTGGCACGTTGTGTAAATGGTAAATAAAAACAGAATACAATGATTTGCAAATCCTTTTCAACTTATATTCAATTGAACAGACTGCAAAGGCAATATACTTAACGTTCGAACTGAGAAACTTTTTTTTTTTTTTTTTTGCAATCATTAATTAGAATTTAATGTCAGCATTACATTGCAAAAAAGTTGGCACAGGGGCATGTTACCACTGTGTTACATGGCCTTTCCTTTTAACAACACTCAGTAAACATTTGGGAACTGAGGACACCAATTTTTGAAGTTTTTCAGGTGGAATTCTTTCCCATTCTTGCTTGATGTACAGCTTAAGTTGTTCAACAGTCCGGGGTCTCCGTTGTGGTATTTTAGGCTTCTCATTGCGCCACACATTTTCAATGGGAGACAGGTCTGGACTACAGGCAGGCCAATATATGTTGCTCCAAAACCTGTATGTAACTTTCAGCATTAATGGTGCCTTCACAGATGTGTAAGTTACCCATGTCTTGTCTCCACAGTTTCCAAAAACAATTTAAAATAGGAACTTGTCTGACCACAGAACACTTTTCCACTTTGCATCAGTCCATCTTAGATGAGCTCGGGCCCAGCAAAGCCGACGGCGTTTCTGGGTGTTGTTGATAAATGGCTTTCACTTTGTATAGTAGAGTTTTAACTTGCACTTACAGATGTAGCAACCAACTGTAGTTACTGACAGTGGTTTTCTGAAGTGTTTCTGAGCCCATGTGGTGATATCCTTTACACACTGATGTCGCTTTTTCATGCAGTACTGCCTGAGGGATTGAAAGTCACGGGCATTGCCGTTTACGTGCAGTGATTTCTCCAGATTCTCTGAACCTTTTGATGATATTACGGACCGTAGATGGTGAAATCCCTAAATTCCTTGCAATACCTCGTTGAGAAATGTTGTTCTTAAAATGTTCGACAATTTGCTCGCGCATTTGTTCACATTTGCCCCATCCTTGTTTGTGAATGACTGAGCATTTCATGGAATCTGTTTTTATACCCAATCATGGAACCCACCTGTTCCCAATTAGCCTGTTCAATTTTTTTCAACTTTCTCTGTCTTTTTTGCCACTTGTGTCAGCTTTTTTTAAACATGTTGCAGGCTTCAAATTCCAAATGAGCTAATATTTGCATAAAAATAACAAAGTTTACCAGTTCGAACGTTAAGTATCTTGTCTTTGCAGTCTATTCAATTGAATATAGGTTGAAAAGGATTTGCAAATCATTGTATTTTGTTTTTATTCACGATTTACACAGCGTGCCAACTTCACTGGTTTTGTACAAAACATTATGGCAGTTAGCGATAAACAAATCCATAAATTAGCCGCACCGTTTTATAAGCCGCGGGGTTCAAAGCATAGGAAATAAGTAGCGGCTTATAGTCCGAAAAATGGGGTAACTATTTATGGTACTTATATTAAATATATGTCTTCTTAGATTTTCAGTCCGTTTCGATATCAACACCCATCTCTAATCCTGCCTGCTGTATCGAGCTTGTCTACTATTGTTGGTCGTAAAGATCGTGTTGCCCTGAGACTTTTGCACTGTACTGTATTTTGTTGTATCCTACTAATAATAATAATAATAATAATAGGGGCGAGTTGTGACACTGTTAGCGCACCGCTGGTAGCACCTTGGAAGGGTTGGCAGCACCTCGATGCAACTACGCTGTTGATGATCGGGTCTGAGGAAAGCGCGTCGCCGCCCGCTCCCGGTTCCTGCTGTCGGACTCGGGCTAAACCAGCACTCCTTCCTAGAGGACAGCTCTGTTAAGCCCAGCACCAACTTGTCTTGCCAGCAGGACACAGGCCAGTTACACAATAGGGCTTTGACCTTTGAACTCAGGACCATGTTATGTGTTGTTAGTTTACCGTGCGAAAAAAAAAAAGCAGGACTCGGTCATGGCTCCATCCGGCACCAACAGGATCAATCGCTATGGCAACAGTCAAACTGATCTGTGTTCTACTTCATCCCAAAGGTGTTTGACAGGGTTGAGGTCAGGGCTCTCAACTTCTTCCACATCCAACTCATAATAATAACGGATCGAGACACTTGACTCGCTCGAGTCACAGGGCGCGTGCAAGTTCGCACATTGAGTCGAACGCCGTTTGGAACAGTTGGTGACATGTCGGCTGGTCTCCTTTTTTTTGGATTAAGCTAGCGGTCGCAGGGGCGAGTAAGTGAGGGAGTTAACGGAGACCAGTACCCGTGAGTCAGGTTTGGTTGAACAAAAAAAGGTCTACAGCAGTGGTTCTCAAACTTTTTTCACCAAGTACCACCTCGGAAAACACCAAGAAACACCCTAATGACCATTAATAAAATACAGTAGCGTAGTAGGGCTAAGTATTCGTTAAAAACAACGCGGGGTTTTATTAAACAAGTATATTTAATATTTTTGCCCCCAGTTTGAAAAGTAACACTGTGTTTGAATACAGGAAAACAAAACACTACTTTAATCAAGTTATTCTTTGGCGTACCACTAGATGGAGCCCACGTACCACAGTTTGAGAACCATTGGTCTGGACTGTCAAACAATGAGCTGTTAAGAACCAGGCTTATGATATTTCCATCCTCTCGATACATGACTGAGCAAACACAAACAGGACACGTCCTGCACTGGGCCGGATGACGTGCGTCCTCACAGCAATGTGGGGGCGCCGTTTTGCCAGTTTTTTTTTTCTCCCAACAGTGCTGCTAGTTTTTATGAACGTAAAACTGAATTATGAACTATACCTTACACAAGTGATATTTCAAACGATACGGACAAGGAGTGATACTGTGTATTTCGATACCTCGATGTGTGTGTCACTTTAAAAAAAAAAAAAAACACCATGTGACCGATACAGCTGCTATGTCATTTGACTGTTTTTATCAGAGGGCGCGTCTGAGCGTGCGAGCGACAGCTCGTACGGAAAGGAGTGGCGTGCTGCTTTTGACATCGGTTTACATGACAAGAGTTGAAAAAAAACGAAAAATTCCAAAGTTTGGGATTATTTTTGGATTTGATATCGCCAAATAAGGTAACATTTCCTGTTTACTATTTGGCTCATTTCAGATTCCTTTCTGCACAGATACTTGCTCTCAAAAAAACAATCATATTTGCTATCAATTTTATTTGCTTTTTTGACTCCAGCAGATGGTGCCATTACGAAACACCAACACAGTATCAGTGTGGCGTCAATACAGCCAGTGAGTGTACCACACACTCACTTATCCAACACTACTGTACACAATCTTTGGCTATTGTTAGTCATGAGCGACATCAAATTGGCTTTATACGATATTGTTCCTCTAAATCATTTTCATCTTCCCGTGCGATCATTTGTCATTCAAATTGAGTTTAGTCTCAAATTCAAATTCAGGTTGCAAACAGAATTTGAATTGCAGTTCAAATTTGAATTCAAGGATGTACAAATGTCATTCCATTTAATATTATTGGTACAGTGTATTCCATACATGATAATTTTACATATTTGATAGTATTGCCCTGCACCTTTGTTTCTTCAACTTTTTGGTCTAAAAGATGGAGTTTTGTTTACCTCATTTACACATTATATTTTAATGACAGCAGATATAATAAAGAATAAAAGCATCTATTAATCAGATCATTAAATTCTAAGTATTTTCACTTTTTAATGAGGGGAAATGATGGAAGCATACTTCATTCCCCAGAATACTTTTCTTAATCCATATATTGTCTCATTTGAGTGCCCGTATTTTTAATATATCAGGCAATTATTACTTTTTTGTAAATTCTCCGAATTGCAAAGAATCTAATTATTCTTGTATTTCAAATTCAATATCCTGTGGGGTGGATTCACTTGAATTTCACATTCCAATTCGTACAAATATATTTAATTGAATTCCTCATTTATAATTGTCCCCCGACCTGCTGCGGAGAACCAACAGATATAAAAGTCAAGATATGTGACGGTTGATTTTGCCGTTTGGCTTTCTGAGGGAGAAAGGTGGATAAGAAAAAAGTATGTCAAAATACTTACAAGTTCGGCTGAATCCCAATCCTGCCTAGGTCCTTCTCCCTCCAATTTAGGACCAAGACTTAGTGCCAGAAAACACGCCCTTAGAAATGATACGCCACTCATTTTATATATGTGATTATTGTTATTAGTAGTAGTATTAGACCAATAATAAACTATAAAAAGGAAACATTACAATATTCAAAAGCTATCATGTGTACCATAGTTGCGTAGGTAACTTGTATGATGATCAATAGAAAGAAAGAAACATGCTAAACAAGTCTAATGTAAAATCTGAAGGTAAATCTACCTTCTAATCTAATCTACCAGCTGTTTATTCACACAGGAAATGTAGTAAATTGTAGTGAAGTCTGTTTTGCTGGTCTGACATCGTAGGTTTTTTTTTGCTAAAGTCGCGTTAGCTAGTTCCTAAAACAAATGATTTTAAAATAAAAAGATTCTAAACATTGTTTGTGTAAATTTCTCAAAAGCAGATTTTCTGTCTAATCATTCATGAAATGTGGTTAATTGTAGTAAAGTTCATGTTTTGCTAGTATGACATTTGTAGTTTGCTAGCTACAGCTGTGTTAGCTAGCTCCCAAGTCAAGCGATTTTAAAATAAAAACAACATTCTAAACACGACTAATGTAAATTCCGAAAACAAATTAACTGCCTAATCTTTCATGAAATGTAGTAAAATCTTTTTGCTGTTGGTCTGACATTGTAGTTTTTTTGCTAAAGTCGCGTTAGCTAGCTCCTAAAACAAGTGATTTTAAAAGAAAAAGATTCCAAACATGGCTTGTGTAAATTCTTAAAAGCAGATTATCTGTCTAATCATTCATGAAATGTGGTTAATTGTAGTAAAGTTCATGTTTTGCTAGTATGACATTTGTAGTTCGCTAGCTACAGCTGTGTTAGCTAGCTCCCAAGACAAGCGATTTTAAAATAAAAACATTCTAAACACGGCTAATGCAAATTCCGAAAACAAATTAACCGTCTAATCTTTCATGAAATGTAGTAAATTGTAGTGAAGTCTGTTTGCTGCTAGTCTGACATTGTAGTTTTTTTTGCTAAAGTCACGTTAGCTAGCTCTTAAAACAAATGATTTTAAAAGAAAAAGATTTTAAACATGGCTTGTGTAAATTCTTAAAAGCAGATTATCTGTCTAATCATTCATGAAATGTGGTAAATTGTAGTAAAGTTAATGTTTTGCTAGTATGACATTTGTAGTTTGCTAGCTACAGATGTGTTAGCTAGTTCCCAAGACAAGCGATTTTAAAATAAAAACAACATTCTAAACACGACTAATGTAAATTCCGAAAACAAATTAACTGCCTAATCTTTCATGAAATGTAGTAAAATTGTAGTGAAGCCAATTTGCTGCTAATGTGACATTGTAGTTTTCTTGTGAAAGTCACGGTAGTTAGCCCCTAAAACAAGTGATTTTAAAAGAAAAACATTCTAAACATGGCTTGTGTAAATTTTGAAAAGCAGATTAGCTGTCCAATCATTTATGAAATGTGGTAAATTGTAGTGCAGTCCATTTTTTGCTAATATGAAATTTGTAGTTTACTAGCTACAGCTGTGTTAGCTAGCTCCCAAGACAAGCAATTTTAAAATAAAAACATTCTAAACACGGCTAATGTAAATTCTGAAAACAAATTAACTGTCTTAGCATTCATGAAATGTAGTTAAGTCTGTTTGCGAGTTGTCTGACATTGTAGTTTACTAGCTACAGCTGCGTTGGCTACCTTGTATGACTAGTGGTTTTAAAATAAAAGCATTCTAAACATGGCAAATGTAATTTCTGAAAGTAGATTAGCTGTTTACAATGTGGTCAATTGTATTGAAGTCGAATTGCTGCTCATTTACTAGCGACAGCTGCGTTAGCTAGCTCGCATTATGAGCTTCATTCAAACAAAATCCAAAACCCGGCAATGTTTCCGTAACGTAACAAATGATTGAATACCTGATAAAACAAGAGTGTCATTCAGGGCTGCAACAACTAATCGATTAAATCGATTAAAATCGATTATAAAAATAGTTGGCGATTAATTTAGTTTTTTTGTTTTTGTTTTTTTTAATAAACCTATATTTATAAACTGCAACATTTACAAACAGCTGAGAAACAATAATCAAAATAAGTATGGTGCCAGTATGCTGGTTTTTTTCTCAATAAAATACTGGAAAGGATAGAAATGTAGTTTGTCTCTTTTATCCGATTATTAATCGATTAATCGAAGTAATAATCGACAGATTAATCGATTATCAAAAAAGTTGTTAGTTGCAGCCCTAGTGTCATTACCATAAACATCAGCAATTAAACCTTCTCTTAACCCTAAAAGAGAATTTGGACACCACTTGCTGGAAGTGAACGCACACAACCGAGGGCGAAGGCTAAGACAAGGACCATGGGGAGAATTGGGATTCAGCCTGGATTAAAGTGAAAGTTGTTTTAGTTATTGTTCTGTATTTCCTGCTTTTGTCATCTTTCTCACTAAAATGCAACAACAGGACAGATGTATTTTGTCTTTAGCGGTCAACCGTTTGAATGATAAAAAAGCAGAAAGGATGGCGTCGTGCACACATGACTAAAACATACAAAGATGAAGACTTGGAAGAAGACAATCGAGCATTATGGGGGGAGTTCAAAAGTCACCTTGTTGGAAGAGGACGCCCCTTTTTTTTTCTTTTCACAGTGGATATTTGTGGTGACACGGCTGTGATGAAGAGGAGTAAAAATGACAAATATATAGCACACAATGAATCCAGGCACTTTCACTACAGCGCAGAGCCAGTGGTCTCTTCTCTTTGTTTGTTTTCTATCATGTATATGCAATGTACATGAAAACAGATGTTATTCATTAAAAAAAATTTAAAAACACCATCCGAGTCATTTGTGTGTGAAAGAAGAGTCGTGTGTAACCTTTCTCCTCTTTTAAGTTACATGTATAGTAGCATAGTGTCGATATGTTTCAAATATTGTACGGTTTATGCTTCTGAGTTATTTACCATCACAGGTGGGGAGTACTAACCTGACTCTCGCCAGATCCTTGTAGTTCGCCGAGCTCCACACAAGGATTTGGGATCGAGGGCAATGCAAACTCCTTCAAGAAATAATGAACATATCAGGACCGCCGGGCGGGATTTCATAGATGTGACGTAGTGATTCTGCTATGGCAACTGTTTTGTCCAATCTATCAATCTACTGAAATTGTTGCGTTGTAAAAGTTGTCAAACTTTTCGCTCTGGCGTTATCCAATATGTCGGCAGTTCTGTTTTGGATTTCCCAGTGTCGCTCTCATCAGCGTCACGGGTTGATTTAGATGTGAGTGGTTGAAATAGCACGTCATTCAAGATAACGGACAAGTGGTTTATCCAATCACATACAATTATTTTTTTTACAAGGCCCCGCCTTCTGAAATACATCTCCTATTGAGAAGTCCCAGATCCTTGTGTGGAGCTCAGCGAACTACAAGGATCTGGCGAGAGTCAGGTTAGGGGAGTACCACACTACATTTACTTTTTTTAAACAATTCTACTTGTCACTAGTTTTAATTCAACATTCTTTTTGGAGTTGCTTATTTTTCTGGAGTAGAAACACTTTTCATTCAGAGCATATGTATTTATTTATTTCTAATATATTGATTACTGCAAGCAAAGACATTAATTTGGCTCGTTGGAGATACTTCTTCCAGCAGGCACTGTCACATGACTGTTTCACCACCTGTGTGAAGGTGCCCCCCTTGCCGTTGCAAATATTAAAACAACACTGCCATTCGTTTGTGCCGTAAACATTTTCGTTTGTGCCGTTTTCTGACAAGTGATATCATCCAACACACCCCGACCCCATGTCAAAATCTCCCCAAAATGACGTTTCATGAGTTTGTGCTGCAAATTGTTATCGGCCTGCCGATATTATCGGACATTGCCGATAAACGCATTTATCGGCCGATAAATGCGTTAAAATGTAATATCGGAAATTATCGGTATCGTTTTTTTTATTATCTGTATCGGGTTTTTTTGTTAGTTTTTTTTTATTTTTTTTTATTCAATCAACATAAAAAACACAAGATACACTTACAATTAGTGCACCAACCCAAAAAAACCTTCCTCCCCCATTTACACTCATTCACACAAAAAGGTTGTTTCTTTCTGTTATTAATATTCTGGTTCCTACATTATATATCAATATATATCAATACAGTCCGTAAGCACACATGATTGTGCGCGCTGCTGGTCCACTAATAGTACTAACCTTTAACAGTTAATTTGACTCATTTTCATTAATTACTAGTTTCTATGTAACTGTTTTTATATTGTTTTATTTTCTTTTTTATTCAAGAAAATGTTACTTTATTTTATTAATTTTTTTTAAAGTCCCTTATCTTCACCATACCTGGTTGTCCAAATTAGGCATAATAATGTGTTAATTCCACGACTGTATATATCGGTATCGGTAATTAAAGAGTTGGACAATATCGGAATATCGGATATCGGCAAAAAGCCATTATCGGACATCCCTATTTACATGTTAACAATTTATAGTTTATATGTTAACGTTTATTGTTCATAACCACCTCGTTCAAATATCCCAAAACTTGTTCCAGACGTTTGTGCTGCAAATATTTGTGTCTAATTATAATATAAGTTTTAATGTTAACGTTGTATAGTTTTTATTTAACGAACGCTTATTATTCATAACCAGCCCACCCCCGACTAACATTCCATTCGTTTGTGTTGCAATTTTTATTGTCTATTATAGTTTTTATGTTAACGTTTTACAGTTTTTATGTTAACATTTATTCCTAACCAGCCCCCCCCACCTTGTCAAAATGTCCCCAAATTTGTTCCAAACATTTGTGCTGCAATTTTTTTGTCTAATTATACTGTTTATGTTTTTAACGTTTATTATTGATAAGCAGACCCCCACCTTGTCAAAATGTCTCCAAACGGACGTCCTTTTAGTTGGTGCTACGTTTGTACTGCATATTTTTATCGTCTACCATAGTTTTTATTTTAATGTTTTATCATTTTTATGTTAACGCTTTATATTTTTATGTTATTAACATGTATTAAACATAACCAGACCCTTAACCCCCCCCCCCCCCCCACCTTGTCAAACTCTCCCCAAACTTGTTCCAAATGTTTGTGCTCCAAATTATTGTGTCTAATTATAATAAATGTTTACTTTTTATAGTTTTTATGTTATTAACATGTATTATTTATAATCTCCCCAATTGTGTCCCATTCGTTTGTGCTACTGTACTTTTGTGCTGCAATTGTTTTTTGTCAAATTATTAATAGTTTTTATGTTTTTAATGTTTTAAAGATTTTATGTTAACGTTTAAGTCAAAATGTCCCCAAACTTAGGTCCCATTCATTAGTGCTATGTTTATGCTGCACATGTTTTAACATTTTAGAGTTTTTATGTTGTTAACGTTTATTCCTCATAACCAGCCCTTTCCAAATTTGTTCCAAACATTTGTGCTGCAATTTTTTGTTGTCTAAATGTTTGTTTTGTGTACATTTTTTAATGTCATTCATAACGTCTCAAAATCTCCCCAAACTTTTCCCATTTGTTTGTGTTGTAAAATTTGTTTGTGTTCTTATTATAGTTTTTATGTTAATGTTTTATAGTTTTAATGTTAACATTTTATTATTCATAACCAAAATCTCCCCAAAGGTGCCCCATTCGTTTGAGCTACAAAACATTTTTGTCTAACTACCATATTTTTTATGTTTTAGGGGCTAGTTATTAACATGTTAATAGCATACAAAAATGATATACATTTATATGAAAAATGTTGTAGCACATACGAGTGCGACAAGTTTTGAGAAATTTTAACAAGGGGGGGAGGGCTACATGCAGTCACTAGTCAGAAAATGCATTTTACAATAACTTAAAAACAGTAATATCACAAATGAAAATGTGTACGGCACAAACGAATGGCAGTTTTATTTTAACATTTGCAATATGGAGGGCCAACTTCACACAAGTAATTTCACCAATCCAACGCAAGTACTAGTGACCTTTGACTCTATTTCACCAATCAAACGCAGCCTGGTCGTCACATGACCTCCCTCACACTGTAAAAAGTGACATCATACGAGGCGAGGTAAATGTTTACTTACGAACTTGGAAAAAGTACATTTAGGTCATGTTTGTGATGTGTGTCAGTAGAAATGTTCGCATTTCTACTTAGTAGAATTCCACTTCCAACTAGCTCCATCACCAAGGCAAGGCTGGTGATGGAGCTAAGGGACTCCTCCGACAGGGCGGTGGCGGATGCAAGGGCCAGAGTCGAGACTGGAAGGAAGTGGAGGGCCAAGGAGGAGGTCCAGAAGGCGATGGGGAGACTGCAACATCAAGAAGTCGTGGGCATGGTCCAGACAGGCCGGGCAGGCCTTGGATGGAGTGATCCACCCATCCTATGGTCCAAGGCAGGCAGGAAAGAGAGGAAGGACCTTGCTGTTGCTGAGCTCACCAGGATTGAGCAGGAGGAGCTCAGAGTAAGGTCTGTGGCACAGGGGCAGCAGGGAAGGTGGACAACTTGGGAGGGTGTCTCGAACCGAGCAATCGGCTGGGCAGATTTCTGGAAACTGCCACAGGCTCGGCTCAGTTTCCTCATCAGGGCAACATATGACACCCTCCCGAGCCCAAAAAACCTCCACCAATGGCTTGGCACAGAGCAATCCTGCGACCTCTGTGGGACCATCAATGCCTCACTCCAGCACGTTCTGTCAGGCTGCAAAATGGCGCTGACACAGGGTCGGCTCAGATGGCGGCACGACCAAGTGCTCAGCAAGCTGGCAGAGGTGCTGGAGAAAAGTCGGCAGGAGGCAAACAACCAGAGTCCAGCAGAAAGCCAATGCAGGATCTACATCCTAAGGCAGGGGGAACCTGCGACACATTCCAGCAAGAGAACACCCGCCAAGCTATTAACACCAGGGGCGGCGTGGAAGATGGAAGTGGACCTAGGTAGGCAGCTCCAGTTCCCACAGGATATATGCAGCACCACCTTAAGACCAGATGTGGTGCTGTGGTCTGCAGCTCTGAAGTCAGTAGTACTGATTGAGCTGACAGTGCCATGGGAGGAGGGACTGGAAGCTGCCTACGACAGAAAGAAGGCAAAGTATGCAGACCTGGTTGCGGAGTGCAGAGAAAGTGGATGGAGGGTGAGACTGTATCCGGTGGAGGTGGGAGCCAGAGGCTTTGTGGGCAGAACAACACCACGCCTGCTCAAGGACCTGGGACTACGTGGAGCCACCCTGAGCAGATCCACCAAGGAGCTCTCAGAAGTAGCAGAGAAAGCTAGCCACTGGCTCTGGCTCAAACGACGCGAGAAGGCTTGGGGAGCAACATCCAAGTAGGTTTTGCTGCAGGGGGTGTCAGGGAGACGTCCCTGTTTACTGCCCCGCCACCGGGAGATGTTCTGGGCTAAGGGGCGAAACATCAATGAGAGGTAGTCCTCAGCTGAAGACCCTGCAGCAAAACCTTTTCTGGTATGCGGTCAGGTTTAGGCCTGCCTCAGGGAAGAGGACGTCCCTGCCATGCACAGTCCACCACAGGCACCGGTGGAGGTGCGACAGGCCTAAGGCCCAGCGGCAAGACCACCTTGATGTAATTAAAAAGGTTACATGTTCCTTGGCAAGTTTCACTGCAATAAGGCGCTTTTGGTAGCAGTCCACAAGCTTCTGGCCAGTTTCTGGTTGAATTTTTGACCACTCCTCTTGACAAAATTGGTGCAGTTCAGCTAAATGTGTTGCTTTTCTGACATGGACTTGTTTCTTCAGCATTGTCCACACGTTTAAGTCAGGACTTTGGGAAGGCCATTCTAAAACCTTAATTCTAGCCTGATTTAGCTATTCCTTTACCACTTTTGACGTGTGTTTGGGGTCATTGTCCTGTTGGAACACCCAACTGTGCCCAAGACCCAACCTCCGGGCTGATGATTTTAGGTTGTCCTGAAGAATTTGTCCTTTTTCATTGTCCAATTTACTCTCTGTTGAGCACCAGTTCCATTGGCAGCAAAACAGGCCCAGAGCATAATACTACCACCACCATGCTTGACGGTAGGAGTGGTGTTCCTGGGATTAAAGGCTTCAGCTTTTCTCCTCCAAACATATTGCTGGGTATTGATGCCAAACAGCTAAATTTTTGTTTCATCTGACCACAGAACTTTCCCCCAGAAGGTCTTATCGTCCATGTGATGTCAGATGAAACATGGTCAACAATTCAACCAGAAGCTTGCCAGAAGCTTGTGGATGGCTACCAAAAGCGCCTTATTGCAGTGAAACTTGCCAAGGGACATGTAACCAAATATTAACATTGCTGTATGTATACTTTTGACCCAGCAGATTTGGTCACATTTTCAGTAGACCCATAATAAAGTCATAAAAGAACCAAACTTCATGAATGTTTTTTGTGACCAACAAGTATGTGCTCCAATTACTCTATCACAAAAAAATAAGAGTTGTAGAAATTATTAGAAACTCAAGACAGCCATGACATTATATTCTTTACAAGTGTATGTAAACTTTTGATCGCGACTGTATGCTAACGTCAGCCCAGATATAATGTCATAAATCACTGAAATGTCTGTTTTTTTGTAGGATTGTAGTAAGATCTCACACACAGCATTAATGGTTGTAGTGATAGTACCATTAAAAAAAACTACTAAACCAAATCTAAAGTTACTCACGAGTTACTCAGTATACTAGAGTATTTTGTTTTTTTAACTTAATACTCCTACTCAAATAATCATTGGATGATTACTTTTTAATTTCACTAGATATGCAAATCTTCTATTATGGTGTCTCAAGTCAAATAAACTAGCTGCATGGACATACAATTTCACTAGTTTATATGATTTATTTCCTAAAATCTAGTATTTTTTATCTTATATTGTGTCAGCTCTTTTTTTGAATTTCCTGCTTTGTCGCTAATAAGAATAAAATAGAATTCACTGACCTTTCTGTACTGCGAGTTCGATCCCCGACCAGCGTCAGGAATGACAGCCGGTGGAAACATTAAGCTAAATCATCCTGCGGGAAAAAGCAGAGACAGTTATTTTGTACTGTTAGTAATATTTTACATAAAACAGGTTTGAGTCGTATGGTCTAAAACAATGTTTTTCAACCACAGTGCCGCGGCACACTCGTGTGCCGTGAGATACAGTCTGGTGTGCCGTGTATCTAACACTTAAACTAAAAATAAACAAAAGGCGAGTGCCGCTAAGAAAAGGCATTGAAGCTTAGGGATGGCTATTCAAAACGAAACTAAAACTGAACTGGCTACAAAGTAAAAAAAAAAACAGAATGCTGGACAACAGCAAAGACTTACAGAGTGTGGAGCAGACGGCGTCCACAAATTACATCCGTACATGACATGACAATCAACAATGTCCCCACAAAGAAGGATTGCGTCCGCACAACTTAAATAGTCTTGATTGCGAAAACAAAGCAGGTGCGGGGAATAGCATTCAAGGAAAACATGAAACTGCTCCAGGAAAATACCAACAAAAGAGGAAAAAACACCAAAATAGGAGCGCGAGACAAGAACTAAAACACTACATATATGAGAACACCAAAAAAAACCTCCAAATAAGTTACACTGTAATGTGACATGTCGTGACAGTACACCTACTTTGAAACAAGTGATGCATGCTTGGTTATGGTTTGATTGCGAGAACACTTTTTATTGTGAATATCGGCTACTGAGTTTCATTTTTTTATGTTTTCTGCTGGTGGTCTGCCTCAGAATTTTTTCAATGAAAAGAACATGCCTTGGCTCAAAAAAGGTTGAAAAACACTGGTTTAAAATACCGATAATAAAACCCATTTTATTCCTGATATGTATTATGGGCTTGTGTGCAAAGTAATAACACTTGTTTACATACGAAAGGTCACAAGCAATTAAGCAAAATAAAGGTATGGCCGCGGCCAAGCTAGCTTCTTCATGCTAACTATTAGTATTGTTAACATTTCTGTTTCATAGGCATGATGCCCAGATTAAAATAATACATTTATATTTTATATATTTTGTTTTACTATATTGGCCCTGTAAATATTGTGAACATTTAATAATGTACATATAATATTAAATATTACACAGTAATTTGCTTTGTCATCTACAAAATAAAGCTAAAAAGGCCTACATTAGACTGGTTTTAGCATCTTTACTGCACAAAATGTATCAATATGACCACCCATCCTTGAATGTATCTGTATTCCGACCTCAGTGGAAAAGTTCTGGGCAAACTGGTGTAAATTAATTACTGTAATATAATATTAGCTTACCTGTCCTGGTGGTGTTCTAATACTTCTGACCATGAAGTGTCCCACTTGCACTTCGCAGTAATAAAACATTCAATGCGTATTGGTGTTTAACATCGATAATTAATACATTTACTCATTGTTTTTAAATCTGGAACCGTATTTACAAGACCACACTTGTAAATGCCACTTTATTAGGCTATGTTGACGGCATCGGCATAGCTCTTAATCAAAAAAGCAACCATACAAGTGAAGCACTGCCATCTAGTGGTCACTTTGTCTTCCTACACTTCCACCCAGGACAAAAGCAGTGAAACGGTTATCGTGTGAATTGTGTTGTGTGATTTAATACTGGAAAAGACTGTTAAAATATATTTTCAAGATTTTGAGGATGGCAGAGAAGCCATAAATATGGTATTCAAACAAACATTAAAAAAAACAAATACAGTTCGGTGCCAGAGTATAAATTGTTTGACGTCACTTCCGTGTCTTGCTCGTCCATATCGTTGAAGCACTATTTTGATTAGGAAAAAACATTTAAAAAAAAAATGTATTTAACTTATTATAGGAGGCTAGATACACTAACTTATTGCTATCACACATTAGTTTAACTTAATGGCAGTACTTTCGAGAAAATGATGCTTGTCATTTTTGCCGGGTTGCAATCACGTGACAGAGCGAGACACTTCCGGTTTCCAGGTGCTAATCAGGGCATTCAAACATGGCTGCCGAACAAGAATGCTGGAATGAGCATGTGTAAAGACAATTTACAAGCAATTTTATAAAGTCCTACGTGCACTTTGAGGTCAAAGCCAAACAATTTAAAAGAGTAGTAGATAGTAGTTTTTAATTTTGTTTGGTTATTGTTTAAATAGTGTGTTGATATTGTTACACTGGCAATAGCACTCACCATTACATTGAAAAATGTACAGTTAATACATGTGATTGGTATCAGTTAGGGATGCCCGATAATGGCTTTTTTGCCGATATCCGATATTGTCCAACTCTTAATTACCGATACCAATATCAACCGATACCGATATATACAGTCGTGGAATTAACACATTATTCAGCCTAATTTGGACAACCAGGTATGGTGAAGATAAGGTCCTTTTAAAAAAATAAATAAAATAAGATAAATTAATTAAAAACATTTTCTTGAATAATAAAAGAAAGTAAAACAACATAAAAACAGTTACATAGAAACTAGTAATTAATGAAAATGAGTAAAATTAACTGTTAAAGTTTAGTACTATTAGTGGACCAGCAGCACGCACAATCATGTGTGCTTACGGACTGTATCCCTTGCAGACTGTATTGATATATATTGTTATATAATGTAGGAACCAGAATATTAATAACAGAAAGAAACAACCCTTTTGTGTGAATGAGTGTAAATGGGGGAGGGAGGTTTTTTGGGTTGGTGCACTAATTGTAAGTGTATCTTGTGTTTTTTTATGTTGATTTAATAAAAAAAAATAAAAAAAAGATACCGATTATAAATTAACTTGATACCGATAATTTCCGATATTACATTTTAAAGCATTTATCATCTCTAGTATCAGCTGATCTCACTCATGGTTTATCATATCAGAATCGGCAGCGTAAAACACTGATCGTAACATCTTTATATTTTTTTAAAGGGATATAATTCATTTGTAGGCTTTGTAAGAACATAACCTAAAACATAGTATGTTATGTTTAAAAGTAGATTTTTGGGGCCATTTCCATGCAACCAGAAGGAGCTGTTTAATGAAAAAGTTTCATTAAAGTTATTGCGAAAATCGGTTTGAATCGAGAGATCATGTTCAATCAAGAATCGATTGAGTTAATTGTCACCCGAGGAATCGGAACTGGTTTGAATCGTTTGGTGCCCAAAGATTCACACCCGAACTTGCCGCACATACAGTATATGTACGTCATTTGTCGAAAGCAGGGGTGTCAAACAGGTTTTATCCGGCCCACGGGATAAGTTTTCTGAGTATAAAAATGAGCGGAAATTTTTTAATGACAAACTGCTGTTCTATATGTGTCCGCTGGATGTCGCAATAGCAATGCTTTGTATCTTAGTAGATTATGCTACATATGTAAAAAAATAAATAAATAAACCACATGATGTTAGTGCACTAGTCGAGGAAAATGAGCAAATTACATAAATTGCATCCTGCTATTTGATTTTGATATGTTTTTATCTTGATAGATTGAAAATTAACACGAATGAGTTGACTGATGAACATTATCACATCATTTATTTGGAAAGTATAAATGTAAATGTAAAAAAACCACAAAAAAAAACATGATGATTTGTACGTTTTCAGAATGTGCTTGTTTTATTTTTAAACAAAGAAAACAATCTGAAGTTGTCTTTATTTTTAAGTTACCGTGCCGCGATTTTACCAGTCCGGCCCACTTGGGAGTAGATTTGTCTCCATGTGGCCCCCGATCTAAAATGAGTTTGACACCCCTGCTCTAAAGGTTTTGCGATCTGTTTTAAAAAGATAATTACTACACCAAATAATACATTGCGAGAATCGTGGCAATATCGAGAATTTATTCCGAATCGAATCGTCACCCCAAGAATCGGATGAAATCGTGACCTTGTTGGTGTGAAGAGACTCACCTACCAGGCACAAGCAGCAGCTTCATCTGCACGTTACAGTTTCCTATGAAAGGAAAAATAAAATATGAACAAATCAGAGGTTCTACTGTACATAGTTAACATACTGACCACTCCCGCCGCTCTCTTCTTCGTCAACATGGACGTCTGCATCCCTAACGAGGAAGACATCTCTATACTTTTACATTCAATTCAAGATATGTATTTTTTTTTTTTTCTGTACAAAATGACAAAACAAAAGGACATGTCATACACAAGAGCTGTTTTGGACATTTACAGAAGTCGTTTATACACAACTTGATATGAGAACACTTTACATGAAGAGGCACAGAAAACCAACCGCACTCTAACAAAGAATCGTGATGACGAGGCAGCGTTGTGCTACTTCTGGTAAAGCGCCAACATTGTGTTACACACCGAGCATCTTTTTCAACATTATTCAACACTGGCTCTTTGTAGTTCACTCAAGTTTGACGTACGCACCATTGAAACAATTACACACAAAATCTGGGATTTTTTTTTTTCTTCTTCTTCGATTCACCCTCCAAACAAGAATACTTGTCATTTGTTTTAGCACGACTGTCAAGTAACAAAAGAAAAAAATAAGAATCAGCGCTAACATTGGATAGGTCCAACCTACATGAAGTACTACACTAGGAGTATCAGTGAAGTGATAAACAATGGCCGTGATCATCTTCCAAAGAGAGACAGGGGTGTGCATAGATGTTACGGACGTCTTCTAGGGATGTAACATTAAAACTTCATATCACGGTTATCATTATCACTGGATGTGCTCAAAAAGTACTTATATAAATCTTTCACCAGGTTTATTTTTAAGATGTCTTATATTCAAGTTAGCATTTAAGCTAGATAGCATTTTGCGCGCTAACTGCCTCGCCAGGAAATGGGCAGGATCGCAGAAATTTTGTCGCAAATAGACGTAGATAGATTTTGTATCGTGATAAAGCAGGTTGTTGGCACAATCGAGCTCAGTGGTGTCCAAAGTGCTAATATTTTTAACAGACCGCGGCAACATTGTTAGCATTCTAATATTAGCATGCTGGCGTTTTTGCTCATTTTGCAGGTACAGATCTCAGCTACAAACATTTTGCTACTTGAGGAATGATACCTGTTAGCATGCTAACATTAGTATGCTTGTTTTTATTCAAGCTAATTTTGTAGGAATAGACCTCAGTTCTAGTTTGGTACTTGATGCATGCTAACATAAGCAGGCTAGCATTTAAAAAAAAAAAGTTCCTTCAGATACACACTTCTGTAATATATTTTGATACTTGGACGCATGTAACAGTTAGCATTTTAGCATGCTAACATTAGTATGCTTGGTTTTATTTAAGCTAATTTTCCATTCTAGTTTGGTACTTGGTGCATGCTAACGTAAGCAGGCTAGCATTTTAAACCTTTTTTTCCCCCCAGATACACGCCTCTGTAATATATGTTGATACTTGACGGATGTAACAGTTAGCCTGCTAACAATAGCATGCTAGATTTCTTTTAAGCTAATTTAGCAGGTATACAGTAGACTTTAGTGTCATATATAGTGGTATTTCACTAATGTTAACTGTAAACATGCTATTTTTTAGCATGTTAGCATAATACTGTTAGCATGCAAGCTTTTTTAGCACATAGTTTTTGTTACATGACGCTATCTGGCCTTCGCGCTTACTGTTAGTGTTTCCATTCGGCTTCGACTCTTCAGCATTCACAAGAAATTCCTACCAAAATTGCATTTTCAAGTTTTTTGGAAAAATATACATACATTTTACTGTTTTGAAGGTGAAACCTAGCAAAATGCATCCTTTAATTTGTCCGTCTGTGGCCCTCAGTGGGGAAAATGTTTGGCCACCCCTGAAAGGAGAAATAACTGAAAACATGTTTTATATTCTAGTTTCTTCAAAATAGCCATCCTTTGCTCTGATTACTGCTTTGCACAGTCTTGGCATTCTCTCGATGAGCTTCAAGCGCACCTGTGAAGTGAAAACCATTTCAGGGGATGACCTCTTGAAGCTCATCGAGAGAATGCCAAGAGTGTGCAAAGCAGTAATCAGAGCAAAAGGTGGCTATTTTGAATAAAATAGTATATAAAACATGTTTTCAGTTATTTCACCTTTTTTTTTGTTAAGTACATAACTCCACATGTGTTCATTCATAGTTTTGATGCCTTCAGTGACAATCTACAATGAAAATAAAGAAACCGCATTGAATGAGAAGGTGTGTCCAAACTTTTGGCCTGTACTGTATATATTTCACCACAAAGCCCAACACCACTGGCCATCAATTACAATTTGAAAGACTAATGCTTACTATCGGGAAGTCTATCATCGTACCGATAATCGTTACACCCCCACGTCGTCCCCATGCCTCACTAAGGAAGATCGTTCTTATTTTAAATGTTCTCTTTGCGATGTTCCGTACCTCCAGGATCACAGTCGGCGCTCGAACACAAACCAAAAACTATGAGCCGACAAGATGCAGTACACGTGTTCTTCATAGTCCTTTTTGTGCAAATTCCGATGTAAACAAAGACGATCGTCGGTTGGGGGGGTTGGCGGGGAGGGTCTAGCGGCGTCGACAGACTGTGGTCCCTTTCAACAAAATGGTGGAATAAATAAGAGGTTGGGAGAACGAAACTGCCAAGTTTCCTGTGCTTTTTTTGTTGTTTGTTGCGTTTGGAGTCCAGCGACTTGTGCCCACTGTGGCAGCTTCCTATGTGCTTGAAAGTTCGGCTGGTTCGGACACACTTCCACCCGCTTCAGGTCATGCGTGCTATTGCCTTGTCGGTGTTAGCAGTCGTCCATCACTTAGAAAAGAAAAGTACAAAATATAGAACACGCCCCTCCTAGCCTTCAACTATGTAAGACAGAACTGTATCACTTAACATGTTTTTTTTTTGTATCATTTATATCATTGCAGATAGATATGTATATATGTACACATTAAGGCCTGCAAGACCGTTGAAAGATAAAAAGGGCCAGGGGTGGACCCTTCGTGAAGTGGCGCGGTTGTTTCTTGTCTTTTTAGCGCCACACTTCATCGACACAAACACAGGATTCTGATCATACGACATTCCAGGTGGTGGCACCTTTGCGTTCAGGAGGTTTTAGTACACCCAGGACACCGGCACCCACTGAGGGGTGTTGCACGCCAGCTCCACGGACTCCTCCAGCAGGCGCAATGTGTCGTCTATCTCGTTGTTGATGATGGTCTGGTCAAAGTAGTGCGCGTACGTCAGCTGCAGCATCTCCGACTCTTGCTGGAGTCGCTGCAGGGAGTCGTCCTGGCGAAACACACACACACCCGACACGTTAACAAATGGCGGTAGGTGCAGCGGGTAAGGTCCTATTTTTGCCTCATTCCTGTGAGAACCCTGAAGCATTAACAAATGGGACTATCCAGGACGAGCTGCAGTGTGCTCAGCATCTGTGAGCAGATAATACTGTATCAATTCTTTCTCTTTCGGACTTATCAAGTCGGTAGTGCAGTCCTTACTCACGGTTTAAAGGGGACCTATTATGCAAAACTAGGGATGTCCCGATCCAGGTTTTTGCACTTCCGATCCGATCCGATATTGTTTTTGCACTTCCGATCCGATACCGATACCGACCGATACGGGCCTATCCGAGCATGTATTAAAGTTTAAAGTTATTTAGCCTACTTAGTTGTCAGAATCATGTTGAAAAGGGTTTTAGTACTCTTGATAACAACTAGCCATCTGAATTAGGGGAGTTTGAATAATACACAATGGTTGGTAACAAGAAACTGACCTGTTTATTCAAGGATAAACACAAAATAGACAAAATTATACATGACAAACAGAAATGGCATCATTGAACTAGGGCTGGGCGATATGGCCTTTTTTTAATATTGCGATATTTTAAGGCCATATTGCAATACACGATATATATCTCGATATTTTGCCTTAGCCTCGAATGAACACTTGATGCATATAATCACAGCAGTATGATGATTGTATGTGTTTTGATTGATTGAGACTTTTATTAGTAGGTTGCACAGTGAAGTACATATTCCGTACAATTGACCACTAAATGGTAACACCCGAATAAGTTTTTCAACTTGTTTAAGTCGGGGTCCACTTAAATTGATTCATGATACAGATATATACTATCAGATATATACTATCATCATAATACAGTCATCACACAAGATAATCACATTGAATTATTTACATTATTTATGATCCGGGGTGTGGAGGGGGGCGCCGGATGTAAGTGTCAAAAAGACAGCCAAAAGAGTTTGATATGAGAATAAATCTAAAGTTAAAATATAGGGTAGAAATGCACCCATTTGCAGGAAATGTAGTCTTGATTTTCAAAATTTTCTTCCAAGGCTTGCATGTCTACGTTAAAACATTCTTCTTCATACTGCATTAATATATGCTACTTTTACATTTTCTTGCAGAGAAGGAAATCACAACTAATTTTTTCATACGGTGTTGATGTGGAAATTTTTGTCTCGGCATTTTGATGGTGTGGACGTGTGGCACCGAATGGAGATAAGCGTCTCGACAGACCTTACAATATTTGAACAATGATGACGAAAACTGTTTTCTCTGTCGTGTCCGTGTGTCGAAAATTGCTATGCGCTTATTTTTTTATTTTATTTTGTGCGTGGCATATAATTGCTATGCGCAGAGGACGCTTGAGCAGTGCACAATTGCACAGTCGCGCACCTTAGCGGGAACGTTGGTCACACGGCTGCGCGAGCATCACAGCTAACGTTAGCCATGCTGCTACCTCTCTGCTGGGAGAGGACGTATACGTATGTGACGTGACAGTATGTGACGTGTGTAAGAAGGTGCGCTTGCTGTCTGTGAGAGGGACACACAGAAAAGAGTGAGAAGAGCCTGTCGTGTAATGCCAGCAGCTAAAAGCAACTGCGTGAGAATCCACAGACCTGTGGATGTGTTGAAGGTGTGCTGGAAAATGCGGAACGGAAATTAGGGAGCAGCAGAAAAGTGGAATGTATTATTTAAATCGGTGCGTTGGAAAACACGGACCGGAGTTTTTTTTTAAAAACTGGATCTGGATCGGCATATTTCCCATGCCTTGCCGATACGCATTTTTTGGCAAATATCGGCGGCCGATCCGATCCAAATATCGGATCGGGACATCCCTATGCAAAACCACATTTTATAACCCAGGGCTGCCTATTATGTCGATCGCGAGCTACCAGTCGATCGTCAGCCAGGCATAAAATTAAAAAAAAGACCTAAAAATTGGTGATCATCAATCTTCACTAAGACGTCAATTTCGTCACTTGATTGGCATTCATGGCACCCGAGGGTCTTGTGAGATGACGCTGGCTGCTGAGAGCTCATTATTAAGAAAAAATTACCGACAGGAAGGCGAGAAACACTTTTTATTTCAACAGACTCTCGCGCCGTACCTGCTGTCAAAACTCTAAAGACCGTCTGCACAGTTTCTGTCTTCAGAATAAAAGCCCTGCTTCATCCTGCCTGCGCTAACAAAATAAGAGTCTCAGAAAGCCGGCGTGCACAGGCTAGGAAGCTACGGAATTTGCCACCGATCTATTTCTTGTAAAGTGTGTAAAAACGAGTACGGAAGCTGGACAAATAAGATGCCAAAAACCAAACACTTTCATGTGGTATGGACAGAAAGGAGGAGTTTTTTTTCTCCTCCATTTGAAAATGCGGAGGTTATCAGCACTACTGTCTGATTTCAATCAATGCAAGTCATCAGAATCAGGTAATACACCTATAACTTGTAAACAAAAACATCTATTTCATAAATAGATGCATATAAATTATATATATGAATGAGGTAGATCACTTCGGCTTGGTCAATTGAAAAGTAGCTCGACTGTAGAAAAAGTGTATGCACCCCTGTTCTAACCTATTGGTACTGGCTTACTGGTGTGTTTGAGATCTGCATAAATTTGAAATCAAACCGTGTGGAGATATTTATAAAACAGTCTTGCCTTCCTTCACACTTCCTCCAGACGAGCCGTTTGGAATTTGTCAGTCCTGTGACGTTATTCCGACCCGTGACATCTGCTAATATCTCTATATATGGTGAAGGCTAACCCAAAGATCTTTGTGTGAATCCGCCATTTTATTCATCGTTCGAGCATTTGTAGTCCAAACGAGGTACGAGACGAAGGCCAAAAATGGCCTGTTACTGGTTGCTTTAAAAAGCTCAAGTCACTACACAAACTTTCAGCCTCATCTTAAGTCAAAAAGTGCCTAATTTTCAACTTTTGATATTCACAAAAAGACAAAAAGAAATGTGTGAATGATAAGTTAGCAATGTTTGGTCAATTTGCTGTGTAGCTAGGTTAACCTTCTAATGTGCGGCAAAATGAAAAATAATATCATTATGTGTACTTAACTGAAAACCTGTTTTATATTCTAGTTTCTTCAAAATAGCCACCCTTTGCTCTGATTACTGCTTTGCACACTTTTGGCATTCTCTCGATGAGCTTCAAGCACACCTGTGAAGTGAAAACCATTTCAGGTGACAACCTCTTGAAGTCGATGGAGAGAATGTCAAGAGTGTGCAAAGCAGTAATCAGAGCAAAGGGTGGCTATTTTGAAGGAACTAGAATATAAAACATGTTGAATGTGTGAATGATAAGTTAGCAATGTTAGCTCGATTTGTTGTGTAGCTAGGTTAACCTTCTAATGTGCGGCAAAATGAATAATAATATCCCTAAAAACTACTTTTAATTGGATCAGTGCTTACTGTGTTTGGTAACAGACCAGATACTAATATAATCTGTTGTTACATTCGCAATGTCGCTTGAAGTGTGGTTTACTGCAGCCGACTTGAGCCTTTATTGTTTACAAGTGTTCAAAACAGCAGCAGTGAAAGTATTAACATGATATAGAATATAAAAGCATTTTACTGTCAATATACACATGCATATGTCCAAGATTTGACATTGGAGAGATACAGACTCCGTAGAAGTGTAAACTTAGTGTAAAGTTACAGACCTGCAGCATGGCTGGCTTTTGCTTCGATCCTTTCTCTCGTTTGCCCGCATATAGTCTCTTTATCGCGCCGACAATAAAACATGGTGAACCTGATAATCTCGCTTTATCTGGAATGTTATGTTGTGATTAAAGTCATTTAAAACAAATGATTGGTGCCAGTTATCGTTGTCTAAAGTGCATAATAAAAGCAAGAAAGCTAAAAAAAACGACAAAATAATTTCTACCCGGCGGGGGCGAATGCACACAGAGCGTGAAGGGGCTAATTAGCATATAACAACTCCGCCTCTCAAAGGGAGAAAAAATATGGCTTAAGACAAAATCTATGCACATTTTTCACCAGAGAACCAACATTACATGTTATGTAGACAAAATGAAGTGTTTAAAATGTAGGAAAAAAATCGTAATATGACCCCTTTAAGTGAGGGATGAGGCAAAAATGAACCCTGTTCCACTGTAGTAGAGACGTGCTAGTCCGTCTGTGTGTAGACGGAGGAGATTGATTTTCAGGTGACTAAACAAGGACTAAAAGAGGGCTCTTAGGATTTCACGTAACACAACATCAACAACACGCGCTTATTACTTACAGGCAGTTTCCGACACCACTTGGGAACCTCCAGTGCAAATGAAAAAAGGCATGCCAAAGAAAAGACAAACATGCTTAAAGAATGAGGTGCAGGTGATAAATACCTTGAGGAAAGGGGAAACATGGAGCATTTATAAACACAGACACTGTATGAAAGGAGTTAGTGAGCACACAAAGGGTGTTTCCCATGAGTTAATTACAAATTTAAACAATGGCAAAAAAAATATATTATATTATTATAATATATATATATATATATATATATATATATATATATATATATATATATATATATATATATATATATATATATATATGTATATATATATATATATATATATATATACACATATATATATATATATATATATATATATACATACACATATATACAGGTAAAAGCCAGTAAATTAGAATATTTTGAAAAACTTTATTTATTTCAGTAATTGCATTCAAAAGGTGTAACTTGTACATTATATTTATTCATTGCACACAGACTGATGCATTCAAATGTTTATTTCATTTAATTTTGATGATTTGAAGTGGCAACAAATGAAAATCCAAAATTCCGTGTGTCACAAAATTAGAATATTACTTAAGGCTAATACAAAAAAGGGATTTTTAGAAATGTTGGCCAACTGAAAAGTATGAAAATGAAAAATATGAGCATGTACAATACGGTACTCAATACTTGGTTGGAGCTCCTTTTGCCTCAATTACTGCGTTAATGCGGCGTGGCATGGAGTCGATGAGTTTCTGGCACTGCTCAGGTGTTATGAGAGCCCAGGTTGCTCTGATAGTGGCCTTCAACTCTTCTGCGTTTTTGGGTCTGGCATTCTGCATCTTCCTTTTCACAATACCCCACAGATTTTCTATGGGGCTAAGGTCAGGGGAGTTGGCGGGCCAATTTAGAACAGAAATACCATGGTCCGTAAACCAGGCACGGGTAGATTTTGCGCTGTGTGCAGGCGCCAAGTCCTGTTGGAACTTGAAATCTCCATCTCCATAGAGCAGGTCAGCAGCAGGAAGCATGAAGTGCTCTAAAACTTGCTGGTAGACGGCTGCGTTGACCCTGGATCTCAGGAAACAGAGTGGACCGACACCAGCAGATGACATGGCACCCCAAACCATCACTGATGGTGGAAACTTTACACTAGACTTCAGGCAACGTGGATCCTGTGCCTCTCCTGTCTTCCTCCAGACTCTGGGACCTCGATTTCCAAAGGAAATGCAAAATTTGCATGGTTGGGTGATGGTTTGGGGTGCCATGTCATCTGCTGGTGTCGGTCCACTCTGTTTCCTGAGATCCAGGGTCAACGCAGCCGTCTACCAGCAAGTTTTAGAGCACTTCATGCTTCCTGCTGCTGACCTGCTCTATGGAGATGGAGATTTCAAGTTCCAACAGGACTTGGCGCCTGCACACAGCGCAAAATCTACCCGTGCCTGGTTTACGGACCATGGTATTTCTGTTCTAAATTGGCCCGCCAACTCCCCTGACCTTAGCCCCATAGAAAATCTGTGGGGTATTGTGAAAAGGAAGATGCAGAATGCCAGACCCAAAAACGCAGAAGAGTTGAAGGCCACTATCAGAGCAACCTGGGCTCTCATAACACCTGAGCAGTGCCAGAAACTCATCGACTCCATGCCACGCCGCATTAACGCAGTAATTGAGGCAAAAGGAGCTCCAACCAAGTATTGAGTATTGTACATGCTCATATTTTTCATTTTCATACTTTTCAGTTGGCCAACATTTCTAAAAATCCCTTTTTTGTATTAGCCTTAAGTAATATTCTAATTTTGTGACACACGGAATTTTGGATTTTCATTTGTTGCCACTTCAAATCATCAAAATTAAATGAAATAAACATTTGAATGCATCAGTCTGTGTGCAATGAATAAATATAATGTACAAGTTACACCTTTTGAATGCAATTACTGAAATAAATCAAGTTTTTCAAAATATTCTAATTTACTGGCTTTTACCTGTATATATATATATATTATAATCGTCAATTGTATGTTAGCATTAAGCTGGCGGCACAAGTGCCAAACATTATCCTTTAAGGTTGTGTTGCTTTTTTTCCCTGTATCGTCAATTTAACAATATTCCTACATGTACCGGTATGTCTGTAATAATGTAATTTCCTTTGTGTGCTTAGTTTCACATTAACTTTATTGTGATGACTATTAATAAACAACTCAAGTTGAATGTTTGTAGTAATTAAATCAATATTAAATATGGAAAATGAGCAAAACAATACAAGGTAACAAGATTGTTTGTTAATTGATTGTCAATAACACAAAGGTTTGTCTTTAAATATATGTGTTTTTTTAACCTTTTAAAAAAATATACATGTGTCATAGCCAATTATGCAAATTCCACGTCATCTTGATATGGCCGATTGCCACTCTGCGGGAAACACGGCACACACAAACACCAAGTAGAGTGCAGAAGTAAAAGACAGGCGAAAAATACCTCCTGTACCTCTGTCATGCCCGGCGTGAGAGTGGGAGCTGCGATGAATACGACAAAGGGAGCAAACTCAGCTGTCCTGAGGATCTTTAGTGCCTGGAACGGGGGAAAAGAGACGGATAGTAAAAGTTTTAATATCACATTGAGCTAATTTTTGTGCTACCTTTGATTTTATTGCTCCTAAATTGTTTATATTTACTGAGGCCTGTGCAACGAGTGAGACATTTTATTACTGGCTTCATGTTACAATGCAATGTCAGCTGATTTACTTTTATGTAACGCACTTACAAAACACTAAAACATTGTTGGTATGGCTGGGCTGTATCATAACTGTATCATATTAGTGTTTATATCGGTCGATATTTTTATCAACTATCGAAAATAAGGTTTAGGAGAAATACATATTAAATGTAAACATTGTAAAATGTAACTTTCCTCTGATTATAATCCCTGAGCTATCAAAGGCAGAAAGGAACGGAAATGTCAACAAAACCATAGAAAGCACTTAAACGATGTAAACCAAATTCTAAAATCACATTGTGGACACTTGTGATTTAGGGCTATATAAATAAACATTGATTGATTGATTGATTGACATTGAACACTTAACAATAACCCCCTAAAATTATGGTGCAAAAATTAGGAATATGTAAGAAATGCTTAATAAAGTGTAACAAAATAGTGCATAGTGTGAAAATGTAAACATAGAGAAACCTGAGAAGAACTATTTCTGCAGGTTTAGTGCCAGGAAGTTGCAGCTGTGCTCTAAAGGGTGAGCTAAGATAAAGTGATGCGGTGTTAACGTTATTGGTGGGGACGACCGTTTTGCATAATTTACAGTCCACATTGGTCTGACTAGGGTCTGTTTAAAAAAAAAAAAAATGTTTCCTGTTTTTTATTTTTTTATTCTTCGCTCTCTGCAACACTCATTTTTAGTTTCTCTTCTCACTCCAATATAGTCTACCGCGGGTCAACAAGATGGCACAACCAAACGTGATAGTTGATACTGTTACTGATTGGCTGTTAGCGTGTCACTCCCAGTGCATGCTCAATTACCAGACAGCGAGTGCCTTTGTTTATGCAACCAACCTTGCTTTGCAACATCCGGTTTCTTCCAACGCAGAATTTAAAAAAATTCTCGTCACTGTTTATCGAACGCATTTTTTTATTGCTATCAATTACGTGTCTATCGCGATATATATTAATATTGTTTTATCACCCACCCCTAATTTTTTGGACATGCTGAACTATAAAATCAATCTAAAAATGTATACAAAAAGTCTTTATGCAGGACAAATATAGTACCAGTCAAAAAAGGTGTGTTCGCATTAGATTATGGTCCTCGCTTGCATTTTTTTAATATAAAAATCAAAAAGCAGTCAAAATTTTGACCACTGTAAAGTATCAAGTCTCTTGACAATATTATTAAGATAATTAACATAAATTCTGGACTATAAGCTACTGCTTTTTTCCTACGCTTTGAACCCTGCGGCTTATAAAACGGTGCATATAATTTATGGATTTTTCTTTACTGATGGCAAAAATGCAAGCAAAGACACTGAAAAGGTGTGTTATTGTTTGTGCTATGACGCCATCTTTTGGAAGAGTTCGCTCACTGCAGGCACTGCAGTGCCCTTATGTTTTAGAGCTTTCAACCGGAAGTACAAGTGCCATTCCGTCTTCTGGTTGTTCATAGCATTCGACTCCTATGGATTATGCATTCATCACTCCAAGCAACGTTTGTAAGTTTTACAATATAACTAAAACAATTCTTACATGCTAAACCATCCAATGTGTGATGTCAGTAGAAGTGTTTTCATGCATATTTGTAAGTGCTGTCATAATGTAATCAAGCTAGCGTCCTCAGCATTAGCTATAAAACACATTTACGAGTGTCTCGGTTAGTATTATTAACTTTCAACTGCATTCTCTTTGTATTGTTCAAGTTTCACAAATTCCTCAGTAAATTCACCAAGACGTCTCTGTGGAGTTATTGAGTCTGTTTAGCTGATAGGAGAGCTAGCTTCCGCCGCTAGTGGGTCCATGACGATGACTTCTGTTTTGTTTAATTTAGCAGTTTTACTGCCTTGTTACAGACACCGTTTGCAAACAATTAAGGTATGTAAATAAACATTTGCAGAAAATTTCTGTGTAAATAACTAATTTCACGACGTATATATCTGCGGCTTATAGTCCAGTGCGGCTAATATATAGAAAAATATTCTGTTCTTCTGAAAATTAGTGAGTCCGGCTTATATATCGGTGTGCTCTATAGTCCGGAAAATACGGTAATTGCTAGTCCAAGCTAATCAGAGGTTGAGCCGCCTCCTGGGTGGCGCCTATGTTCACAAAGTATGGTGCACTTTACCTGTGGCTCAACATCTAAAATGGAGATCATGCCCTGGGTGTGGATCTGCCTGATAGTCTCCAGCCTGGTTCCGTACATGGCATCCTCGTGGCTGCCGTACTCTAGGTAGTCGTTGTTGCTGATGTCCTGCATCATCTGGTCGTGAGACACAAAGTAGTAGTTCTTTCCGTTTTCCTCATCCTTCTTCGGAGGCCGAGTCGTGTCTGAAGGGGACATGACGGAAACAGGTCATCTCCAAGTTTTATGGTCGGGAAGGAGAACATTATTTTGGGATGGTAACGGGGTTTCTTACGAGGGATGGGGTAGGCGAAACGGTCAGGGTGTTTAGTGATCAGCGTGTTCTTGATATGCCTCCTGCCAACTCCGTGTGCACCTGAATTACAGAGAGAGGCGTCATAATCCCCATTAATGCTGTATAGAGACTTGACTTACCGAGCAAAACCAGCGTTTTCCTTTTGAACGAGGGCAGCCTCACCACCTCTTCGTATGTGACCAGATCTAGTTGGTCAAACACTGTCAGAGAAAAAGAGAACCACTTGAAAAGGTCCCACAAATAAGTCAGGATAATGCAAATCATCAGAAATAATATTCAACTGCTGTGGAAGTCTGTAAAATTTACTTATTGATTCTAATCCTGACAAAGAAGACAGATAAAAGTTAAGCAATACACTACTATTTGTCATAGTACTGATCACAGAAACAACTATGTGCATTCAAAGGCTAAGCAGTCATTAGGGAGAGAACAGGTAAAAAAAAAAAAAAAATTGCAGAGAGAAGAGAAAGAAAACACAGAAGCCAGCCGTCTGGAGTTACTTACATGCAGCCAAGTCATTGGGTATGAGACAGCATGAAACATGGGCAGAGGGCGGGAGGGCAAGGGTTAATAAAACAGTCAAATAAAAAGGACATACAGTAAAAATGTTGCACCCAAAGTGGGGAGTAAGTCCATTAGTTAGTCAAGGTAACATTGATGGAGCTGAGGGTCTCAGAGGGAAGAAGCAACATGCCACACTGGACTTGACAGGACACGTTTTAAAGTACAGTCAAACTTGCGTTAGCGGCTGCTTGAAATGTACCTTGCAAAAAAAAGTAGTGTGACAAACCTGGTCTGTCGCAACTACCTGTGTAACCTATTTTGCATCCCTTTTTTTTTTACATATACCGGTACCTCAAATAGCAGCCCCTTCGGGATGTAACGATAAATGCTACTAATGATAACCGCGGTAAAACTCCCAACGGTCAGTATTACCGTTATTAAAAAAAAGTATCAGAACACCGTCATTGATTCAGGAAGTATGGGGTAGTTTCCTAAAATATGTAACCTGATTGAAAAGTAATTAAAAGGTAGATAATTGATGAGCCTTTTGTCTGCTTTTGTGTATTGCTGCACAGACATTCAGGAGTGCAGTTGTATGTGGCTTCATGTCAATATTTGCATGTCCTTATTTGACTGATGCTTGTTTTTTTTCCAAGTTTATTATATTTATTTTATTTTTATTTGAGATGTGTGTAATTGTATTTCTGGACTGTATATGTCAAAAATTCAATAAACAAATGTGACCAACAACCTGACTTTGATAAACTAATGAATCGTCTAGCGATAGCTAGCTTAAAGGGGAACTGCACTTTTTGGGGAATTTTGCCTATCATTCACAATCCTTATGAGAGACAAGAACTAAAATCATATGTCTTGTTTAATGCATTCTAACTCTTAAATAAATCTTAATAAAAGTCAGCTAACAATGGAGTCAAAGCAAGCTCCTCGATTGTGCCCAAAAAACTCACTAAAAAAACATCCAAAAACCACCAACAATACTCCATTTACATTTCGTGACCTGAATATTAAAAAAGTATTAGCGACATTGTTACCATAAGCGCTAATGTTAAGGACCTATTTTTATTGATCACAGAGAGGGAACTACCTTACGCTGCTATACTGACATCATCAGCCAGTGAGATGATGTATCGTCTTTGAGCTTGTAAAAAGTTAATTCTAGATTATAAATCATGGCTCTCACCTGGGTTGTGGCCATAAAGTGGGGAAACTAAAAAGACAATAATTTTGCACCCACCTTTTTTTAACCCTTTGCAAGGACTATGAATAATCTTTCATCTTAACAGGAAGATATGATCATCCTAGCAGTTGGTATTCCAGTAAGAGCAGACATTGTACAGTAAGTGATTGTTTTATTATGTTTCTTGTCCCTCACAAAGTCAGCCATGTATTGTTGGTGAAGGAAAAAGCGAACGTTGTGATGTGCCTATGATATTATTCCGCCGCCGTACACTTAAATGACCAAAATGCGTAAATATTACATGTTACTATGAATGTGCCTGTTACTACATTACATACAGTATATACTTACAGCATGTATATACATCCTTAGGCGGAATAAAGTGACTCCTGCTGGCTCTATTGTTCGCAGACTTTTATTTACATTAAAATGCATAAAAAAAACATGTGTGGTTGTCTCACATCGGGATTTCAAATGCTAAAAAGAAAACAAGAGACATTAACGTCTTTCCCCATTATGAAACACATTACTGTCTGAGCAACTAAGCTATTCAATTGTGCACATCGAATCTCCAAGCTGCACTTTCTTAGAACAGAGTGATAGATCTAGAGTATATCAGAGGAATACGACAGAAAACAAAGGTGTCTACAACAGGAAGTCATAAATTATTGACTTATTGAAGGTTGAAATTACCCAACCAATATTCCACTCTGCAACTTGTTTTTTTAAATATTGCATAAATTATTGACCTATTCTAGGTTGACATTACCCAACCAATATTCCACTCTGCAACTTATTTCTTTAAATATTGCATAGTTGGCATTTTTTAATTGTTAAAAAAACTTTGTTATTTTTGACAAAAAGGCCATAAAACATTTTATAGCAATAAATAGATTTTAAGTTGAAAGATTTCAAGTTTTGAGAGAGAAAAACATTGCTGAAAAGTAGGCAATATTAAGGTTGCACAAGGGGGTAAAAAACAGCTACTAATACTCAAAAGTTACCGCATTCATCAGTTACCGGTAGTCAGTATTTGCGTACTTTTTTTCACTGAATTCTTACTCTTACTGAAATAATAATTACTTCAGTCACATTACACAAAAGTAACGCTACTCTTATTTGAGAACAATATTTTTGCTACTATACCCAACAAATTATTGTGGTAAAATGCAGCACATCCACACACGACCTGCTTAAATTACATTTGTATTTTTCTGGATTTCTGTGCTTTTTAACATAAGTAATTATTAACCTAATATTCAAAACAAAGTGCATTCAGAAAACCAACCAGATTTATTTTGTTTATGTGTCATACTTCCTGTCTCGCTCTATCTACCCCCTTGACTCTGCAGCTGGGACGCAGCCACAACTCAAACGCACTCAGTGGAATTTAGTTAGAGTTGTTATAGAATTGTTTACTCTTTTTATGATGAACTTTCTATGACGTCAATCGATTTGTATTTTCTTCCTTTATGTTCAACATTTGAGTTGGTCATGGCCGTTTGCCTTGAGTGGTCACTACAGACATGTTTGGCTGCATAAGAGAACAATCTTATTTAGCTGCGCTATGGCAAAAAACTTGTTTTAATTGTCCCAAATGAGATCGAGGACAACAAAGTGTACCTTCCAATGCTGCTGTTTGTATGAAAAACTGTGCAATGTGACATGAAAACACGTGGCTTACCTGCGTTGTGCTTGGCCAGGTACTTGTCTTTATACTGTTTCTTCTTCTTGCCAAACCACGTGCAACTGGCCTGCTGTTCCTGTTTGGTCTTCTCCATTGCTATACATGCCACACGCCTGCAAACACCACAGGAAATGGAAGGTGAGATACGTGCTAGAGTTCAAACTATATGTTTTTTTCAGGGCCGATAGCAACGGTTAGTAGTCAAGGAGGCTGATAACTGATATTTAAAGCCGATATTCATCTGCAGTAAAAGTTACCTAAATATGAATAGTATACGTCCGTCAACAGATGGACAAGGCGTCGTTTTTTTTTTTACATTTTCTATAGGAAACGGCACACCAGTAGCGACATAACGTTGTATGCGGCGCTAATGTCGTGGTTGATTTAGCACCAAACAACATCAGGGGATTCCACAAACACCTTTATTGCGTGTGTCTAATGTTACGGGTCAAGGAGCGTCAGCATTTGCATTTCAAAATATGGTAAATCGCCTGGTAAAATTTTTTAAATTATAGTATTTCACAATATATACTTTTTTATACAATTTTATGGATTTAAAACATTGTAATGTTTCCCTGTAAATAACCCTGAAATGTTGTGAACATTAAAATAAAAACAATTCTAGGCTCTTTCATGTAGGTTTTAGATTTTTCAAACTGGCTAACATAATTTCTTCCTGGACGTTACAGAAAGTATGAGAATCTGTGAGCTGCTGCTTGCTCTTCTTTACTTATATAATTAGTCTCCCATTTGTCAATTTACACATACCGTATTTTTATAGTATAGTATAAGGCAATCCGGAGTATAAGTCGCACCGGCCGAAAATGCATAACAAAAAAGGAAATAAACATATATAAGTCACATTTTTTGGGGAAATGTATTTGATAAAACCCAACACCAAGAATAGACATTTGAAAGGCAATTTAAAATAAATAAAGAATAGTGAACAACAGGCTGAATAAGTGTACGTTATATGACACAATAACCAACTGAGAACGTGCCTGGTATGTTAACGTAACATATTATGGTAAGAGTCATTCAAATAACTATAACATATAGAACATGCTATACGTTTACCAAACAATCTGTTACTCCTAATCGCTAAATCCGATGAAATCTTATACGTCTAGTCTCTTACGTGAATGAGCTAAATAATATTATTTGATATTTTACGGTAATGTGTTAATAATTTCACACATAGGTCGCTCCTGAGTATAAGTCGCACCCCCGGCCAAACTATGAAAAAAACTGCGACTTATAGTCCGAAAAATACGGTAGTTTGGATTTTTGGCAGACATATCTTTTCTGTTGTCTTCATGTTATCTTTGGCCATCCATCCATCCATCCATCTTGTACCATTCTGTCACGTCGCTTTTTGATTGAATCACAAAACATGAAACCCGCCACGCTCCTTTCATAAGCCCGCGCTCAGAGTGTTGCAGATGGAGGCTTGTCGTGGAACTCGATCGTTGCAGTCGTGGAAACAAACAAAACAGAAGGAAGACGCCAAGAAAGAAGGACAAAAACTGGAATTCCGGGCAAAAATTTTTAAGTTTTGTTCATGTAAGCAGAGGAGACGACCAGCGTTGCATGCAAGGAAAGTAGGGGGTAGACCAGAGATGAAACCTAACAAGAACTCAAATAAAAGTCATGTCAGATATCAGAACATATTTGTGAAGAATTATTGACAATGAGAATATATTTAAATGAATTAAAAAAAATACTACAGCAAAAAGGTAACTTTTTAATGCAGGGCAATTGGGCTGGTGCTTGAGCAGTGGTTAGTAGTATCTATTTCACTAAATATAAATTGTTTTCAAACACGAAATATTGCTGTCATGTGTGTGTGTAGATGTCATATCTACTGATGTAAAAATGTTAAAAGACCTACACCGAAAAATAAGGCAGAGTCCAATATATGTATTGCTATTGAAGGAATTGCATTGTATATTTTGTATATTAACTCACTGATTGTTCCATAACTGACATACTGTATTGGAATGTGGGGTAGTGACTGTAAAACATATTTGAATCCAATCTTCCTTTTGCAGAAAAGAGCCGTAAGAATCATTACTGGAAATGCATATGGGGAACCCACAACCCCAATATTCAAAACACTTAAACTTATTGAAAATTCATGACCTGGCACAGCTCAATATCCTAAAAATCACCACATAGAAAAATTCTACAAAACAACATTCGAAACAGATTTGTAAAAAGCACTTATTATCTGAAAGGAACTGAGCTTTTTTTTGGTAAGAAAAATCTAATTTTAGAACAGTGAGGATGGTAAGAAGCATCTCAAAAAAGGGTGTCTGTTTTTTGGAACAGGCTTGACAGGGGAACAAAACAATGAAAAACCCTCTCTATTTAAAAAAATATGAAAATTATGTTGAGTAAAATTATGTCTTCATTTATTTGGTTTATTTATTGTGAAAATAAAATATGGCTTTGTAGTCTCCTAAATTGGAAGACAATTGCTGCGTGAATAGGGGTCAGATATAAGTTGTTAACTTCTTTCTGCACATTTCATTCATATTTTACTTTAATGTTATGTTTATTTTTTTCTTCCTCTGTTTGATTTTAATGAATGAAATCAAAATGAGAATTTAAAAAAATGAAAATGTCAAAATGCCAAATAAACGGTTTGTGCGCACTTAAAGGCAAACTTGGAAATCTTTTCATCTCACCACTCCTGCAACTCCGGTGAAGGGATGAGGCCTGCTGTGCCATTCTTGGTATTCTCCAGCTTCCCCTGCCACCAATTGTGGTCATCCTTGGAGATGATCTGAATGATGTCCCCCACCCTGAATCGTATGCCTGCTTCTTTACAAGGTATGAGGTCGTCTTTTGCCGGGTCATACTCAAACTGAGCACGGACATAAATCTGCGGGGAGAGAACAGTCGCGGCCAACTTTTGTTAGTCCACGAGCGAGACAGAGAGACAGTTAAGCTGACCGTGCGAGCGACTGCTACATCAGCAACATCTAGCAAATGCACAGCCAGGAGGGGTTGTTGATAGGGGTCATAAGGAGTCTAAAAGTGAAAGTAAACAGCTGACCAATGGGGCACACATATCACTATGGCGAGGGGCAGTGCTTTGTGACAAAGGTGGGGTGAGGCTGGATCTACTTCTACAAGGTTCCTCTGGGAGACATCTTACCTTGATGGACAATTTGTCCTTGATGGCAGGTCTGGAGATCTATGGGGTTGAGAGTATCACACACTTACACAGAAATCATGCAGCAGAATACGTTGTGGGGCACAAACACAAGGTGCGCTGACGGGACTCACGACTAGTACATGTAACGTTGTCGCTAATGTGTGCAGGACACTTTTGAGCATGGTCAGGTTCAACATGCTCCTAAAAATGCGATATGCTGATGATCGCATTAAAAGGGGAAGATGTGACAGAAAAACTTAAAATAGTTTAAAAAAAAATGTTCAAAAAGGAGCCTTGAGCAGAGTCACACTAAGGCTCAATGTCATGAGTCCCAGACGGGAGGTAAATGTTGTATGTTGGATATACAGTACATGCAAATCAGAAGACAATAAGTTGGTCTTGTTAGCGATTCTTGCGGACAAAAAAGGAAGAGACGGTCAAAGGCTTCCTGTAAAACTCACCTGACGACCTTTGGGCTGAATTGTTGCGGGTAGATCCTATTGGAGAAGCAATAGGCTCATGTAAATATTGTCAGCACTAATACTTAATATTACTTGTCTTTAAATTCTTATCTACTTACTATACTCATAATATTTTAAAGGGGACGTATGACAATTTGAAACATTGCCTTGTGTTCTGACCCTTAGGGGGGTACGTAGAGTTACTGCAATGTTGTAAAATTTTTGGTAGATTAGACGGTTGAAGAGGGGTTAGTGCGTCTGCCTCACAATACGAAGGTCCTGGGTTCGATCCCGCGCTCGGGATCTTTCTGTGTGGAGTGTGCATGTTCTCTCCGTGATTGCGTGGGTTCCCTCCGGGTACTCCGGCTTCCTCCCACCTCCAAAGACATGTACCTGGGGATAGGTTGATTGGTAACACTAAATTGGCCCTAGTGTGTGAATGTGAGTGTGAATGTTGTCTGTCTATCTGTGTTGGCCCTGCGATGAGGTTGCGACTTCTCCAGGGTGTACCCCGCCTTCCGCCCGAATGCAGCTGAGTAAGGCTCCAGCGACCCCCCGCGACCCCGAAAGGGACAAGCAGTAGAAAATGGATGGATGGATGGACAGACTTTTTTTTCAAAATATATACAGTACAGGCCAAACGTTTGGACACACCTTCTCATTCAATGCGTTTTCTTTATTTTCATGACTATTTACATTATAGATTGTCACTGAAGGCATCAACACTATGAATGAACACGTGGAGTTACAAAAATTTTTTTAAATGTGGCTTATCAACGCCTACAGCTGCCAGCACTAAAAGATGAGCCTGTTTTGATGCTATGACAAATGTTTTGTTGTATTTAAATTTTTATTATATCGTAAATGTATTGTGTGCTTTTTTTCATTTTTCTCACTTTTTCTTTTCTTTTTCTTTGAAATTGTAATTTTACTGCCTTTTTTACATCATGGCCAGGGGACTACAGATGAAAACTAGCCTTCTGGCTAATTCTGGCTTTTTTAACCATGTGTAGTCATGTGTTTTATGAAATTGCATTGTCCCTTTTGAAATAAACTAATCTTAATCTTAATGCACTTTACAAAAAAAGATAGAATAACTAAAACATGTTTTGTATCCGAGGGGAGCTCAAAGTAAAGCCACTGCTCCTCCACATCGAGAGGAGCCAGATGAGGTGGTTCGGGCATCTGGTCAGGATGCCACCCGAACGCCTCCCTCGGGAGGTGTTTAGGGCACGTCCAACCGGTAGGAGGCCACGGGGAAGACCCAGGACACGTTGGGAAGACTATGTCTCCCGGCTGGCCTGGGAAGAGCTGGACGAAGTGGCTGGGGAGAGGAAAGTCTGGGCTTCCCTGCTTAGGCTGCTGCCCCCGCGACCCGACCTCGGATAAGCGGAAGAAGATGGATGGATGGATGGATGGATGGATGGATGTTTTGTATTCTAGTTTTTTCAAAATAGCCACCCTTTGCTCTGATTACTGCTTCGCACACTCTTGGCATTCTCTCGATGAGCTTCAAGAGGTAGACACCTGAAATAGTGTTCACTTCACAGGTGTGCTTGAAGCTCATCGAGAGAATGCCAAGAGTGTGCAAAGCAGTAATCAGAGCAAAGGGGGGCTATTTTGAAGAAACTAAAATACAAAACATGTTTTCAGTTATTTCACCTTTTTTTGTTAAGTACATAACTCCACATGTGTTCATTCATAGTTTTGATGCCTTCAGTGACAATCTACAATGTAAATAGTCATGAAAATAAAGAAAACGCATTGAATGAGAAGGTGTGTCCAAACTTTTGGCTTGTACTGTATGTATTTTTATATTCCCCCTGCATTTATTTCACAAATGTAAATGTCTTTAAATACACATTAACACTGGTTTATAAATGGCAGTGAAATGGCCACCCTACTTACTCTACTCTGCAGATTTGAAATAAAAACATTATTAAAACATTATACTGTAATATTATAATATTTGCATTTAAGTGCTCAAGTTGCAATCTTGCGATTAGCGCTCTATTTGCCAGCTAGCAGAAAACGGTACTATTTGAATGTCTTAGTATTGCACAAAAAGAAGGTACCTTGAAGATAAGTTTATTCCAAAACACAATTTTATATTAAAGCTGCAAGCAGCGTCAAACGGTCCCTCACACCCCCGTGCAACTCGGGATTCAATCAAGTTGGCGGGAACGCATGACGGATGCGGTCACGCCCTTCCCAAATGCCCCGACCTACCATCAAAAATTCAGGAAGCTCTGAGGATATGGAAAAAAGTTATGACCATTATGAGTTTCCACCCCAAGGGGGCGATATTGCTGCCTAGTCATGATCAGTTCCTGATTTTAAAGACTTATATCAGTTTGAAAGGAGAACTGATCATTTAAAGTGAAGTAATGACTGTTTGATGGTTGAATCGGAGGAGCAATTTTTGGCGCCAGGCTCCGACCAACCACGAATGGGCACTAATAGGTACTGACCCATCCAGTACGTCAAGGTATCATCTTAATAGTTTGAACTCATTCTAATTTGTAGAGCCAAGTAATGAATATTGAACGTTTTGTGGCAAGCAGAAAATCCCATACAAATAAAAAGGCATTTATAATTTGTTGAAAAATTGGCATGTGTAAAAAAAAAAATTAAACACCAGTTTTGGCACTGTTAAGCACTGATACTGTTTTTAAAGTAGTGATTTGGTACTAGTATTATACTAATATTTTATTGGATACCTATCCCTACTGCACACTCTCCGATCAATACAAAGCCCATCCATTCATTCATTTTCTACCACAAAGCTGCATAAAAAAATCTGCTTTGCATTGCATGTCGGTCTTATTGTGCACATGCCTCAATTAGATGAAAATGACACTAAATCCTACTTTTCCTTGTTTCCTCAAACTCCACTGGCATCATACAGAGCTCTTCTCCCTCTGACTGATAGCCTTACCTAATGTCCAAATAAGTACCGGTATGTCTATATCGGTGTGACATCACAACGTAGCCAGGCTGCTACCGCAGGCAAGGGCATCTAAATCTGCGCGTAAACTCACGCTCAAATACACAAACCTTATAATTTGACTCTACGGCATTGTAACAACAATTATAAGTCAGAAAAAAACATAAATCATCATAGGTCCCCTTTACTACATACAGTGCATCCGGAAAGTATTCACAACGCTCCACTTTTTCCACATTTTGTTATGTTACAGCCTTAATCAAAAATTAAATAAATGCATGTTTCTCTCAAAATACACACTTTCCTCACAATACCCCATACTGACAATGTGAAGTTGTCTTTTTTGCATTTTTAGTAAAAATAAAAAAAATACATTACGTAAGTATTCACAGCCTTTGCTCAATACTTTGTTGATGCACCTTTAGCAGCAATTACAGTCTCAAGTATTTTTGAGTACGATGCCACAAGCTTGGCACACCTATCTTTGGTCAGTTTTGCCCATTTCTCTTTGCAGCACCTCTCAAGCTCCATCAGGTTCGATGGGAAACGTTGGTTTACATACAGGATGTCTCTGTACATTGCTGCATTCATCTTTCCCTCTAACCGAACTAATCTCCCAGTTCCTGCTGCTGAAAAACATCTCCCACAGCATGATGCTGCTACCACCATGCTTCACTGTAAGGATGGTGTTGGCCTGGTGATGAGCGGTGCCTGGTTTTCCTCCAAACATGACGCCTAAGAATTCAATCTTTGTCTCATCAGACCAAAGAATTTTGTTACTCATGGTCTGAGAGTCTTTTAGGTGCATTTTGGGAAAGTCTTTCTTAGGAAGGGCTTCTGTCTGGCCACTATACCATACAGGCCTGATTGGTGGATTACTGCAGAGATGGTTCTGGAAGGTTCTCCTCTCTCCTCAGAGGAATGCTGTAGCTCTGACAGTGTGACTATTGAGTTATTGGTCACCTTCCTGACTAGACTAAGATGAATGCAGCAATGTACAGAGACATCCTGAATGAAAACCAACACTTCCCATCCAACCTGATGGAGCTTAAGAGGTGCTGCAAAGAGGAATAGGCAAAACTGACCAAAGATAGGTGTGCCAAGCTTGTAGCATCATATTAAAAAAGATTGCTGCCAAAAGTATTGAGCAAAGGTTGTAAATAGTTTTTAATTAATAATTAAATATTTTTTAGTTTAGCTACATTTGCAATTTAGAAACAAAAAATCACCTTGTTAATATGGGGTATTGTTTGTAGAATTTTGAGGACAAAAATGAATTTATTCCATTTTGGAATAAGGCTGTAACATCATAAAATGTGGAAAAAGTGAAGCGCCGTTGAATATCTTGCGGATGCACTGGCATGAGGTACACTTACCAGGATGGAACTGGTGACGCTTGCATGACCATTCGCAGCCGAATGTTGAGACAAATCTGGGGACTCCTTCTGCAACACAAACGCTCCCATGATTTGCTTTTCTTTAAGTGTTGTAAGGCGGAACAGGTTTTTGTTCTGTACCTCAAAAGACTTGGACTGGGACCTGTAACTTGGCACAATCTTGAACGTGATGCTTCCTCTCATCTCTCGCTGTGGATATCAATAACAAACACTTCAAACATGATGCATTTAAGGAGAGAGCCCAAGTACACGTGGAAAAAGGCGACCTTCTCGCTTGCTTACCAGCATTTTTTGGAGCTGCTCTACTGTTTGATTGGCAACACTGATGCCATTAATCTCTCGAATTTCATCTCCTACGTGCAGAGTCCCTAAAGCAGAAGAGAACAAATTGAGACCAGGTGATATGAGCAAGTAAAATAAAAGGGGAGCAGACCTTGTCGATGAATCATTCCACCGTGCATGATCCTGGCTACAATGCAGTGGTTGAGCTCGTTCATTTTAAGAGTAATGCCCTGTGGAAAATTTAAAAAAAAAATTGTAAAGTAACTGAACTGAATCATGCTAGCTAAGGTCCTAGCATATGTTTGCCGTTTCGCGACTTTTAGATGCTTTTATTTGAGGTGATATAGTGTGTGTGCTTGCATCTGCACACCATGGCCTCATCGGTGTTCTTCTGGAACTGAACTAGGCGAACTCTAGTGACGTTCTCAAGGTCCATGTCTCCGTTAGTGCTGTCTGGTGAGTCTCCGTTCAGGTAAGGGGAAGTGGGAGGGGGCGTCACTCTCAGCGCCTCGTCGCTGTACACTTCATGGGCCACCACATCGTGGGTCTGTAGCAGAGCCTGGGGTGGCGACATGGAAACCCGGTCAGGTCACACGAGAAGCATTAATGCTAAAGCTAAAGAGCAGCACATGCGCCATCACAGGCTGTGTGTCAGGCAGGGGCTTTAAAGAGTGTGGCTTACTGTAATCCTCTCAGGTCCACAATCATGAACCATTGTCACTGACAAACACATCTACTACTGTCGCTGCCGTGGCCAAATGCTCACATGTGCCCGTTGGCGCGGCAACACGCTTGCTAAAAGCCAAACAGTCAATCAATCAATCAATGTTTATTTATATAGCCCTAAATCACAAGTGTCTCAAAGGGCTGCACAAGCCACAACAACATCCTTGGTTCAGAGCCCACATAAGGGCAAGGGAAAACTCACAACCCAGTGGGATGTCAATGTGAATGACTATTGGAAACCTTGGAGAGGACCGCAGATATATATTATATTATTTATTATTATCATTGTCTATTGCGAGCAATCTGTGGTGCTGAATTTCCCCCAGGGATCAATAAAGTGCTTTCTATTCTATTCTATTCATGTGGGTGACCCTCCCAGGGGAGACCGGATGCAATGGACGTCGAGTGGGTCTAGCATAATATTGTGAAAGTCCAGTCCATAGTTGATCTAACATAATAGTGAGAGTCCAGTCCATAGTGGGACCAGCAGGACACCATCCCGAGCGGAGACGGGTCAGCTATATCTAAAACTTTTGCTTGAGCCTTGCACAAACACATTTTTACTCTTTCGACCCAAAAGGTACCTCCTCATAAAAGTGTCATAAATCAGCAATCTTTTTTCTTTTTCTTTTTCTTTTTTTTTTACTTACAATGCTTGAAATCTTTTGACAACTTCAGATTTAGATTTGTTTTATGTATTATGGCCTTTTTGTCAGAAATACAACTTTTTATAGTGGAAAAATACAGAGTATGCAATATTTATAAAAAAAGAAAAAAAAGAAAAAAAAAAGTTTGCATGGTGCAATATTTAGGGTTGGGTAGTTACAGCCTTGTGAATTGTGAAGTGAATTATATTGATATATTACTATTATACTATAATATAAACTACTTGAAAGCGCTTTACATAGTGAAACCCATTATCTAGATCTTTAAGCTACATTTAAACCAGTGTGGGTGGCACTGGGTGCAGGTGGGTAAAGTGTCTTGCCCAAAGACACAGCGGAAGTGACTAGGATGGTGGAAGCGGGGATCGAACCTGGAACCCCCAAGTTGCTGGCACGGCCACTTTACCAACCGAGCCGCGCCGCCCAACAATAAGAAGATTGAATGGGAAAATAGTTCATGACAACATTATTTTTTATAGAGTAGACAACAAAGATTATTTTTTACAGTGCCTACCTACTGAGCAAGAAAGAGTAAGAGCAAGCAGGACTTGGTTGAGCTATTGAGTTTACACAAGTCTTAAATAAATATCACTGACCAAGACATTTTTTACTGCTTTTCAGAGGTTTGATGGCAGTTTATCTCATGTACGCTCACAAAGCTCTGCAAATGGTTTTCTGGCACAATCTGTTGGCTAAAAAGCCCAATTACATCAAAAACAATATTGAACTTGTTATTCAATCGGCAAGAATGGAAAAATTGTAATACACAGTACAATGATTACTGCAGTCTGTTAAAAATAGCAGTTATAATGGGAGTCAATGAGGCTGAAATAGTTCCTAAGAGAAAGTGTGTAAATCCTATTCTAATGACGTTGCAATCAAAAACACAATGCAATTTAATAGAACTAAATTAAAAACAACTCCCTGGCAAAATTACAGACCACTAAACTTCAAACTGAACAATCATATTACATAAGGAACACATGTTTTGGACGCTAGTGTTTTACAAGGGTTACATTTAAATGAACATGTATGTGAAGGAAGAACACAATTGTTTAATTTCAGACCATAATTGATTGGGCACCAAGAAAAGAGGACAACAACATTTCTGACACAAGTATTAGGTAGGATATATGTGATCCATTATGCTAGCAATGGCGTAAATAAGCGAGGCTGAGCTCACAAGGCAATGTGGGCTAATTGGATAGAACCAGACCAAAAGTGTGTCACAATAGTAAACTTTAAAGAAACTGAAACAGCCATGTATCTATTCTGACTTTAAATCAAAAGTATATATAATCATACTTTTTACTATGCATTCGATTAAACACTGCATGTCAGCAAGACAAAAAAAATAGTACACCTTCAATATGAAATCCTCCTTACAATCCCTGTGCTTCTATGTTCAGTCTCTGAGTGGGTCCACAATATTCTCCTTGGTTGTGTTTCCGCCATGAGGCCCGTCGGATGAAAGCGTAAACAATCCACTCAACAGTAGGCTGGAGCCCGAAACCCCTCAGTGTGGCTTTCAGCCATCACTTCAGCACACACACGTTTCCGCTAAAGTTCTAACCTCGATCACCCAGCTCAGGTGTTAAGCAGCTTTGTGGCAAGGAGTTATACGGATACAGCACCCTACTTCTGACACAACAGCTTGTAATTACATGCATGCGCGCACGCGCACATGGACACTTGTTTTATTTATCAACTAGGAGTGCACGATAAATTGTGGGCCGTTACGGGGACATGCCGTGCCGTAAACTTCCCACGAGCGCATTGGAAACAAACATTGCGTAGATTTTGTATGAATTCTTTACTGCTTAAAAGGAAGACATTTTGCGTGCAATTTGCACCAATCATTTCGCAAACATTCAGCAAAGGGCGTAAAAAGACCTTGTGCATCAACATATCAAACTTTATTAGCCAACTGAAACGCCAGCACTGCTACCACAGTGTTTTGAAAGCCTACCCTGCTAAAAAAGCTACCCTAAAGCCAGCTGAAAATAAAGACTTGCAAAAACTACATGTATGCATACATATGTATACATATATACACACACACACACACACACACACACACACACACACACACACACACACACACACACACACACACATATATATATATATATATATATATATATATATATATATATATATATATATACTTTATATATATATATATACACACACACACATAAATACAGTATATATAAATATACACACTCACACAAATATATACATACACACACATACAAATATATATATACATACATATACATACACATATACAAACCCCGTTTCCATATGAGTTGGGAAATTGTGTTAGATGTAAATATAAACGGAATACAATGATTTGCAAATCATTTTCAACCCATATTCAGCTAAATATGATACAAAGACAACTTATTTTATGTTAAAACTGATAAACATTTTTTTTTTTTGCAAATAATCATTAACTTTAAAATTTGATGCCAGCAACACGTGACAAAGAAGGTGGGAAAGGTGGCAATAAATACTGATACAGTTGCGGAATGCTCATCAAACACTTATTTGGAACATCCCACAGGTGAACAGGCAAATTGGGAACAGGTGGGTGCCATGAGTGGGTATAAAAGTAGATTCCATGAAATGCTCAGTCATTCACAAACAAGGATGGGGCGAGGGTCACCACTTTGTCAACAAATGCGTGAGCAGATTGTTGAACAGTTTAAGAAAAACCTTTCTCAACCAGCTATTGCAAGGAATTTAGGGATTTCACCATCTACGGTCCGTAATATCATCAAAGGGTTCAGAGAATCTGGAGAAATCACTGCACGTAAGCAGCTAAGCCCGTGACCTTCGATCCCTCAGGCTGTACTGCATCAACAAGCAACATCAGTGTGTAAAGGATATCACCACATGGGCTCAGGAACACTTCAGAAACCCACTGTCAGTAACTACAGTTGGTCGCTACATCTGTAAGTGCAAGTTAAAACTCTCCTATGCAAGGCAAAAACCGTTTATCAACAACACCCAGAAACGCCGTTGGCTTCGCTGGGCCTGAGCTCATCTAAGATGGACTGATACAAAGTGGAAAAGTGTTCTGTGGTCTGACGAGTCCACATTTCAAATTGTTTTTGGTAATTGTGGACGTCGTGACCTCCGGACCAAAGAGGAAAAGAACCATCCGGATTGTTATAAGCGCAAAGTTGAAAAACCAGCATCTGTGATGGTATGGGGGTGTATTAGTGCCCAAGACATGGGTAACTTACACATCTGTGAAGGCGCCATTAATGCTGAAAGGTACATACAAGTTTTGGAGCAACATATGTTGCCATCGAAGCAACGTTACCATGGACGCCCCTGCTTATTTCAGCAAGACAATGCCAAGCCACGTGTTACATCAACGTGGCTTCATAGTAAAAGAGTGCGGGTACTAGACTTGCCTGCCTGTAGTCCAGACCTGTCTCCCATTGAAAATGTGTGGCGCATTATGAAGCCTAAAATACCACAACGGAGACCCCCGGACTGTTGAACAACTTAAGCTGTACATCAAGCAAGAATGGGAAAGAATTCCACCTGAGAAGCTTAAAAAATGTGTCTCCTCAGTTCCCAAACGTTTACTGAGTGTTGTTAAAAGGAAAGGCCATGTAACACAGTGGTGAACATGCCCTTTCCCAACTACTTTGGCACGTGTTGCAGCCATGAAATTCTAAGTTAATTATTTGCACAAAAA